>NC_142517.1:148136666-148437500 GCF_057876585.1 Rhinolophus sinicus | reverse complement strand
ATTTACTCTAAGACCTTTGAAGGAAGAAGGTTGTGGAGAGGGAACTGCTTGCTTAGAAGAGGGCATTAAGGTCAGGTTAAAGAAAAGTGATATGTTGATCGAGCTCATTACATTTGGATCGCTTAGACAAACAGAGGAAGATAGCTTTTAATGCAAAATCAGATATGCCTAAATAGGAATTTTTTTTTTTAAATCACAAAAATGTTAGACCCAGTATTATAGTATAAGGTTAAAACAAATAAAGAAATCCTGTGACTATGAGAAAACACTCCAATTCATGATTCTCTTTCACCAAATCTATTTTTTTATAGGCATCGGGCCAAAAGAAACAGAAAACATTTTTTTTACACCTTCCAACTCCCTGAGATACCACACGGAAGGAGTGCTTGCAATAGCAGCAGCCACTGAAGAAATGAACCTGGAGTCGACAGGAGTCATGTACCTGGAGAATGAGAGCAGGGATATTCTGCTTCAGACACAAAACGGTGGGCTGGAATGACTCAGACGCTGGTGGAACCACTTGTACCATGTGCCAATCTCTAATAGCACGTGGGTACTGTGAGACTCCATCCTCCTATCTCTTCCACCAAAACATGATGTATTATCTACAACTACAGGATTCATACCTTAACTTCCAGAGTTCCAAGCAACTTCACTGTGAATGCGGCTAACTACCAGGGAGCCCACAGTACGGTTTGCTAAACAATGCAATTTGATGCCAAATGTGGAGAATGAAGATGGCCTTGGTAGTTTTGCTAAAGCAAGATTTTGCTTAGATCAAATAAATCATATTATTCTGGATCAGGTATTTAACAAAATGCAATGATATTTACTGCTTTTTTTGCAAAGGGTCCATAACCTTCTTAGCACAGGATCTGCAGGACTATCGCTGGTGTCATCATGGCTCACATATATCATGTTACGGGCATGTATTTCACAAGTTCGGTAGCTAATTGGAGACCTAAAACACAAAGTACAGGCACAAAAGGCTCATCAACTCCATCGCCTATATAGAAATTCTCTCATTATGAGGGTGCCATATCAACTTAAAACTTCTGTTGTTTCCTTCCTTCCTAAGTCAAACGTCATCAGGTGAAGACTGACACCAGTGACAACGTGGTGTTCACAAAGATTGCAAAATATTGATGTTAATATCCATTCCCCTTTCTTTGATTACCATAAATGTTATACATTTTGAAAACTGGGAGCAATCTATTTTGACAAATTTTATGTTGAGAAATTTTAAAGTGCTATAAAATTTGATTAAGCTAGATCAGTGAACAATGTTTTGAGCTGCTGTATATTTTTTTCCGAGCACTGAACACACAGTTCATTGTTACAAGTCTGTCTAGGAGCCATGGCTTTGGCATATTCCACACAATTTCAAAGAACCTTCAGAAGCTTACACATGCCTTTGAGCATGCAAACCAGGAGGCAGCACATCTAAACCACAAATGGAAGCATGTTCCACATACATGTGTAAATTAAAACCCATAAAATAACATGGGCATTATAAAATTTGTGTTAAAACTGGTAACAGCTTTACTGATTTACTGACAATGAAAATATATAGCATTTTTTCTGTCAGAGCATTTATCAACACTTGGCAACCCCGCACTAACTTGACATGTAAGATGATCAAAATGGATTATGTAATCTTTCCCATTCATTTCTATTGATTTTAGTTATGATAAAATTCATCAGTGTGCCTGGGAACACTCAGGCTAAAAGGCTCTGGTTGACCAAAAAAAAAAAAAAAAAAAGGAAAGGAATAAAAAATTCAGCTGAGTTGTAATAGAATGACTGTAATTTTAGAATAGGATTGCACAAATACAGAAGTCATGCCCTAAAGGCTCCAGCAACAAATTAATACAAATAATCCTGGCAGTCTCATAAAATTACAGCTGTCTATGCAGAGATTCACTTTTTAGATCAAATTACAAAACATCAAGCTAAAAGAATTAATGTGTAAGTGCCATGAAAGATATAGTTTGTGAAAATATTTTCAAACTTTTTAAAACTTCAACAGTAATCAAAGTTATTTCTCTGACTGCAAGTAACATTAAAATGCCAGCAAATGGACCATTTTAATCAGTTTTATTGATTCATGCTTTCAGTTCTTATTCAGTTAAAAACAAGGCACATTAAATACATCCTCTTATTGCTCTATAAATGCATGCAGCTCATTCTGTATATCAAAAGTAATAAATAACGGCGATAAAACACCAAGACAGTTATAAAAATGACAACCCAGCCTCAAACATAGTATTTAACAGTCCAATCTAGAACAATAACCCAACAGGATACATAAAAGTGCCACATATGAAAACATGCAGTGTGTATATCCACTCCAGTACTGGGCTTATACTTGATATTCTTTAAAAACACAGTAGGGCTTTTTACTCCCTAAAAAGAGTTGAATAATGCAAAACAGCACAAGTTATAGCATTGTTGACGTCAATATTATTACATTCATATGCCAAAATTGTTACAAATGCATAAAAAGGAAGAGAATAAGATCAACGATCATTCTTACAGTATGTTTAGTAAAAGTCAGAATGAAATTTTTGTTGTACAAAAGAGTGAGCAGTAAGCTACATAATTTGGAAAAGACAAAACAAATTACTAAAGTAGAATAGGGAGCGTGCTTTAATAGTAGAAATCCTAAAATTAGACTCAGCATAAATTGATTGAAAGCGAGAATATTGCAAGCATGATGGATAAGAGGCAAGCAGCCTTGGCTTAACAAATAATCCAGCATTGGCACTACTGTTATGACTGTGATACGGGCTTCCTAAAGGAGCGTCCGGCTTTCTACCACAGATGGGGGTTCCTTCACCTGAATCCCCTTAAAGGCTCTCGAAAGAAATCACTTGATGATAAAAAGACAATCTCTGCACACCCCAGCCCCACCCCAACAGAATCACCTAACATCATATTTTTATGAAAAGGAAAAAAAAAAAATTCTTTCGGGTTTGGAATAGGCTTTTAAGGGGCTTATCCCCCATTTCTTTTCTTCTTTTTTGACATCAGGTAAAGAAGCTGTCCAGATTTCATTAAGAACTCACACAAAAATGCAGGAGTGCTTTATTCACAGTAAAGACTTGGAACCAGCTCATTACCAAGACGAGTCTCTGGTACGGGTGAAGGAGCGTATGTTTTAGCATTAGCAGATTTTAAGCAAAAGCAGATATGTTCAAAAGAAGAAAAGTGCACTTTTCTTTGTCCTTAAAGGAACTTCACTCATAGCAAAGCGTGCACAAGCAAGGCCTGTGTGACAAATACAGCTGTGCTCAGGCCAGTCAGGTTATAAGCCCAGTCCCTACTGTAATGGATTCAGGGAGGACACGACTCATTCTTTTCTTGCTCTAACTAGAAAAAGAGAGAAAGAGAGAGAGAGCACAAATGTACAATATTGTGGTACGTCATCTGTAATGTTTTAAAGGACAGCTCTTCTATCTATTCAGTGTCACTGGATTCTGAACAGTGATAGAAAAACAATAAATTACAAAAGCCACATGCTTCCATTATTTAAAAAAATCAAATAAAAGCCAGTGTAAAAAATCCACACCTTGAAAGAAGTTCACAGTGGTACCTGGGAGCATCACTTGCTCTTTAGGTTTTCCTTTAGGCAGTGGCAAGTCTAAACATCCTTTAAAAACAAAATGAGTGAAGATGCTGTTTCTGCGGTGAAGGTGGGGGCTTAGGTGAGTGAATTTCCAGTGTTTCTATTATGACAGAGAGGTTTATACCCCACTAGAATGAGGCCTAAAGATATTCCACAAGGTTGACATAAATAAAAATAACAGCACAAAAGTGTTTTATGTTCCAGTTTAAAAATCAAGATTTTAAGCCTGTGCAATGAAAACCTGACATTAAATGGTTAGATTTCCTATTACATGCACAACCTGATCTTAAGAAACAAAAAGTAGGTAGTTAACTTCACAAAAGGAAGCACAATGAATAAATAAACATTCAGATGACTGGCTAAAATGCCATTAATTACTGCAAAAGCATACCAGATTGGCCCTTTAAATTTAATACACTATTTGTTAAAGTCAATGCAGATTAATTTTTGTTTTCGTTTTGTGTCTTTGCAGTGTTTGTGTGTGTGTGTGTGTGTGTTTTCTTTTTCTTTTTGGTTGACAGAGAACTTTTGCACTGAGTACAGAATGAGAAAGGCTTTAAGCAACCAAAATAACTTTGAATATTGCAGTGTTGTGCCTTTTTACAAATAATTATAAATAACGCTGCCTAAAGGCTATTTCTACCCTCGTTACTATCTGTTTACAAATACTCCCCCAAAATGATGCAATAAACTAAGCAAAATAGGCCACATTTGATAATATCACATGCTCTAAGATTTAGGATGTGGGGATGAAAATTATGCTATCATCTGTCGACATAAAACACAGGTTTTTAATCCGTAAATTTATTACTACTGTGAAGATTTGCGAAATTACTTTCATCCCATTACATCCAATTTACCACTGAAATGCTGGTTTTAAAGTAAGAAAAGCAAGAATCTTTCTGGCAACTATAATAGTCAAAGAAAAACCAGCAGTGACTGGGGGGGAAATGAATTTCTGGGATGAAACTGTCACTGTAACTCCCAGCAAATGTCAATGCTATCCTTATCTTATACCTGTGATTCTGGAAGCTTTTAGAGTTTCTCTGAGACTTGCTCCTATAACCAGATCTAAACTTTTTCTTCCCTCTGCAGTTTTGCCAGTCATGCTCTAGAAATAAAATTGTACAATATTGTTTAGATGAGGAAGACAGACAAGCCAGAGGAAGAAGGAGCTGAGAGGTCTCCAGAAACTATCGTTTTAACAGGTCACTCCCTGCTCAATTTCTTTTAAGAACAAATACCACCTATAAGCTTAATGTCCAGAGCTTTGTGTATGTCATAAAACTTTTCCAGCTTTTTCCAATGTCAGCCAAAATACTCTGCCTCTAGAACTGAATTAGAATAAATGAATAAACACACCAAAAGGGAGCATGTCCAGTCTAACAGGTCACAAAATGGATACAACATATTAAGTCAGGGTGTATCGAAAACGCGAAAAAGATAAAATACACTTTTTAGAAGGCAGATGGAAGGGCAAATACAAATAAAGGGTACACATCAACATCCTAAAGCTTTGGAATGTTCAAAAAAAGCAGCTATCCATATCCACTACTTGGAGTGCTGTAAGTCATCTCTCGGTACATGATGATCTGTTGTTCCTGTGTTTGCTGGCTCAGGATTTACTGGTCACACTCACAGTCCTCCACAACTTCGGTCCACCGGAATGGGAACCCGCCCCTCCAGGTTCTCTTCTGCTGTTTTCATTAGTATTGCCAGTCGGCTGCCAGACACCCTTCCTTTTTGAATAGCACTCATCAGCTTAAAGAAAAAATATGTAACAGATTCAGAAGGCAGCCAGTTTACTCCCCCTTCTTCACTGCATTTTAATGGTTACCTTTGCCGCAGGCAAAAGTAATTAAGTGCTCCGTCAAAAGCCATAGCAGGTACTACAGCTCAAATAAGGAGAGTACAATTTTTGAACATTTCAAAATGGGGGGAAGGAGCAGGTATTTCACCACTGGTGCAAAAACTACACCCATCTAGCAAATCAGCCTGCCTTGAAATGCAAATGGAATGCATCACTTTTTGCCCCTTACCGTGCTCAGGATACATATTTTTCTGAGTAACTCAAATATTGGCTCTTTGAGTTCCGTTTAAAATTCTTAAAAATGAATCTCAGCAATTGAGCAAAGACAAACCATGACCTATATTTAACTACTCTTTTTTAATGTTACTGTACTTTGACAACTTCAAGTCCCCTAAATCCAAATTCCTTAAAGACTTGATAAAGTAATTCATATTTAAGTCCTTGAAAATGGACCCAAAGATCTACCTTAAGAATTAAAAGCACTACACAGCCCAGATTTTTGCTAAGTCATTTTTATCCAACGGATAAAATCAGAATTAGTCTTGAAATTACATGCAGGCGGCGGGCAAAGGCCTTTAATCTGGAACGCACTTTGCAATTATGAGCATGGAGAGGTGTTTTTTTTCCCTCCTTTTTATGTTGATGTGGTTTTAACTATTTGCTTCTCTCAGCATAGCTTCCCCAATCTTATTATTTATTTATTTATTTATTTATTTATTTATTTATTTATTAAATAATTGATTTAGCCATTCACCATAAAAAATATACACATAAATTCTCAAAATATTTTTAGGGTTTTAGTTTTTAGCCTACAGAGATACATTTCTTAAAAATGGCTCTGAATAAGAGTCAGAGGCATCTGCCAAGGTACTGGATCAGAATGTCATGCCTTATTGAAAGCTAGTTTTATAAGCTATTGCTTATTAGAGATGGACTCCTCTATGCCGAAGTAGCAGTAGAGTCCAAACCTAGACATAAAGTCATGTAACCATGCCATACCTATAGTCATCCTTCCATGAGGATTATTGAAAAACCGTATCTATATTCAAAAGCATGTTTAATGAGATAAACATGGGCTCTTAATCTTCAGAAAAAGAAAACATTGTATTAAAAAAAAACCTGAAAACATACTTTGATCTGATGAATGATGTAGCAAAAAATAATGGTGACATCTAAAGACAGAACAATTTGTTTGTTTTGTCTCTGATTCCATGAAGACCCTCAAAGTTTATCAGAACTAACAAAATTGCTAGAACTAGAGGTTTTTTTTTATCCATAAACATTACATGATATACAAACCTTTAATAATTCAAACTTTTCTGTAAACATTACACGTATCTTGAAACCATATTACAAGAAAAAAATAACATTTGGGTGTGAATATATTTCATGAGAAATACGGTCAGCATTTTTTAAGTTGAAAATTACACTGTGTATTTGTACTTAGTAGAAGCATGAATAGTCTCTTTCATTTAGAGTTGGACAAGAAATAAGAAATGCTCAATTATTAAAACTGTACAAGAAAACCTGCAGATGGTTTAAATTATTTTCTGTGTTTAACTCTACTGCACTCAAGAAAATTACTTAAAACCCAAACCACATAGCATAACTATAAAATTAGATTCTTATTGTTTCTAAAACCCCAAGTCTTCCTTCCCTAAATGCTGTTGTTTATTTACAACACACATGAAATGAAACATAAGCTATTTCAGTAAAGAAAAGTTTTCTAAAATCCTGAGACAAACAATAAAACATTGTCAAGAAAAAACTAGACCAAAAACATGTATTCAGTAGTTTCTATTCCCAAGCATATATTTTAAACTCAATTTAAAATGTGCACTTAGTTAAACAGTAAGCTAAAGAACTAAACATTCTTTTTTGTAATGCTGGACACAACCTGTGAAAATTTTCTGCATTTAGATTCAACAATGCTCTTATCTGCAGCTCATCTCCAGAGAGACAATTACCATTTCCTTTGCCTTGATCTTGTTTGTTTAACTTGACACAGTGAAGAAAGGGCTGACATTGACCAAAATCCCCAGCATTAATTTATTTCATGTTCAGCATTCATCATTGCCATGGTGCAAGCAATATCTGGCATTCATTTGAAATACCTGCCCAAGAAGCACTACAGAAAAAGCCTGGCTGCTTGGAAACCAATACATTCTTCATATGATCAGAGTCCTATGGGCAGGTACAAATAATGTACGGGTTTGTTGAATTTCTCTCTTTTAAGGAATGATGCAGAGCATCCAGTTTGAAGTTAAAGTAACAGAATGTATTTCCTTCATAGTTAGGATTAAACAATTGAGCCTTGGGTAAGTGAAAATTTTGAAAATAGATGTGCTTGAATTATATTTGTCTTGACCCCAGAATGCATTATTTCCTTTTCGTTTTTCAGATTCTTTTTAATGTAAGAATATAATAATTACACTTCAGGTTCTCAAATGAATATGATTCTCAAACAAATACAACTATGATTTTTTAAAACTTTATCCATCAAAAAAAAAAATTGCTTTCTGCATCAGAAATATTGTTACCTCTTTTGAAGCAGGTAAAGAATTGTCTATCATTGGTATTCCATGACTAACTTCTTTAAAAAGTATATTTCTTATTCAGCCCTTTAAGCCACAATTAACTTGGATTTAATCTAAATTGTCCAACACAACAGAATGTGTCTTATAAAAAGAAAAAAAAAAGAACATGCACCATATAGCGCCTCATCCTGGAGGGTGGACATACTAGTCTTTGCTGGCTTTAAGTTAACTCTTTTTAAGAATGAAGTGACAACTGTGTGGACTTAAAAATCTATTCTTGCACACCCATTGACAACCAAGAGATAAAAAGCAAATACGCTTGTTTCCTTTCACAACAACTCACCTGCAAAAATTCATTGAGTTCAACTTGTCCATTTTTGTTCAAATCCACTTCATTCAGAATTTCATGCAGTGTATTTTCATCCATTTGGATATTGATATTCTAAATAAAAGAAAATCACAAAATCATGAGTTTTAGTTAATAATTATGCAAATCCCTTCCTTAATGTTACCAACCTTTCAAAAATTAAGAGAAACATTACTTATAGAAAGCACTAGATTAAAAAAATTGTCTCATATAATCTTTACAATCTTTTGCTATCAAAGATAGTGAACCAAAAAAATATTACCTCTAATACACGCTGAACATCGACAATGGTAATAAAGCCCTTTTGGTCTGCATCAAACTTATGAAATCTCTTCTTATACCTGAAACACAACATTGAATATTGGAAAAATTCACTTACGTAGGTGAAGGGAAAAAAAAGATATATAGAAACTTATTAAAAGTACCTGTCAATATCTGAAGGCAGTAGGCTAATTTCAGAGCGATCTGTTAACTGTTCTGATCGAGATTTGTAGCCCATTTCATAATACAGAAACTTCTTGGCTGTTTCAAGTTCTTCCTAAAACATAGACACATAAAGTTCAAAGATTTATGGAAAAAGGTATTATTTTTCTTTTGGTTTTCTAAAAAGGAGCTGATGCTCATTTATCTGACTGGCACAATCTTTTATTTCTCCAACTTTTATTGAGGTATAATTTATATTCAATAAAATTCACCTATTTCAGGTATGTTGTTTGATGTATACTCAACCATGATCAACATTTAGAACATTTCTATCCTCTAAAAAGCTTCCTTCTGCCCATTTGCAGTTCATTTCTTCCCCTGACCGCTAGTCCCAGGCAACAACTGATCAGCTTCTTGTCAACACAGTTTTGCCTTTTCTAGAATTTCATATAAAATAGTTCATATAGTAGGTAGCCTTTTGTGTTTGACTGCTTTCATGTAGCATAATGATTCTGAAATTCATCCATGTTGTTGCGTAAATGGTTTATTTCTTTTTAATGCTGAGTATTCTTCCACAGTATTGACTAGCAAAATTTCCAGGACCCAATTCTTGTTGTTCGATGACAGCAATTAAAAGTGAAGAAGACAGCTAGGACTTGAACAACTACTATCAAGACAGACATGAGATTAGCTATTCTGAAATTCTGTCACTAGGGTACTGATAGTTGGGTGGAAGTTACAGTCATGTGAATAAACAAGCTATCCTGACTAGTTACTCTTCGTGTTTCCAATGTCCCCAGCCTCAGTTGATACTATTGCTGAGAACACTGTCTTTCTTAGTTTACATCATGTCAGTCTCCCATCTAAAAACTTCCAAAATGACTCTATTGTACTGTGTATTGTTCACAAATATATTTTTTCCTCCCTTTTACATACGAATAGTACATGTACACACCTCCCCCCCCACCCCGTAAGTTTACTTCTCGGCCCCACTGATGTTAGCTTGGACATGTGATTAACTTTGGCGAATGGGACATGAATGGACATGATAAAAAATTATCTCAACTAATACATACGTAAAATATATAATATACAATATATACTATAAAATATATTATGCCACTTTTGAATAAAAGCTTGAAAGCAACTGCACAACTTGGCTTTGCCTCTCTTACTCCTATGCCATGAGAAGGGTATGACTCAGAGAGATCTGAAGCCACGCTGGAACACAGAGAAGAACCACAATAGCTAACACACAGCCTTCATGTAATATGATTGAAAAATAAGTGCTTACCATAGTAAACCAATGAGATTTTGAAATTGTGTGTTATATAGCATAACCTAGAGAAAGTTTACTAATACAAGTAGGAAATTTCCCAGTCTTCTCATCAAAGGATCTTATGTAAGTGATCGGTGACTTTCCTCCTTTTTCTTGGGAAGACATACTTTTTCCTGAGATTATTCCCTTCCTACTTTCTTTTCTCTTAGAAGAAATATATATAATTTATATAGATACATATATTTTAATATAAATAAAATAAATATATATAATAGGAAAAATATATATAATTAGGAATGCCAAAAAATTATTTCAGCTAATGTATACGTAAAATATATAATATACAACATGTATTATATAAATATATTATATATGTATACATACACATGATATATACAACTTCTCTGAAAAACTTCTCTGTGAAGTCATCAAGGGCATTCTTCACTGGCAGACTATTCTTCATACAAGAAGAATCCACCAGTTATAAATGAAATTATTTTTCCATTACACCAATTTTACCCAGCCATTTTCTACAAAACGAATTCAAGATTCAATTCCCTGGAAAAGGCATCTCTGATGCTTCCCTCCAAGAACAAGCTCTTCTTTGATTCATGTCCCTTCATTCCCTAGGTATTTATGCATACTCCATCAAGCAAGGTATCACGGAATTTCAAAGCTGGAGGGGATTTTTCCCTAGAAGTCACTCAATGTATCTTCTAAACCCTAAATTTCCTTTACATTCCAAAACTGGAAGCATGAGGTCTCCATCTAAAGAATACGGCAATACAAAAAAATGTATACACATGACTTGTATTCATCTTTTGTTATTGGTATATATTGAGTATTACAATTTTAATAGTTTTTTTCCTTGCTTAAAATGTGTATACATTTTTTGGGCACCCTCTGTATATACAATGGAATATTACTCAGCCATAAAAAAGAATGAAATCTCACCATTTGCAACAATATGGATGGACCTAGAGGGTATTATGCTAAGTGCAATGAGTCAGACAGAGAAAGACAAATACCATATAATCTCACTTATACGTGGAATCTAAAAAAGAAAATAAACGAACAAAACAGAAACAAAGTCATAGATACAGAAAACAAACTCATGGTTGCCAGATGGGAAGAGGGTTAGGGGGCTGGCTGAAAAAGGTGAAGGGATAAGTAGAAATTGGCAGCTACAATATAGTCGCAGGGATGTAAAGTACAGCATAGGGAATATAGTCAATAATATTGTAATAACTATATATGGTGTCAGGTGGGAGCAAGACTGAGCCAAGGATCACTTTGTAAGTTATAGAAATGTCTAACCACTATGCTATACACCTGAAACTAATATAATATTGAATATCAACTGTAATTGAAAAAAATATTAAGTTCAGTTGGGCTGATGATACTGTGTTAATTATTTAGGCATCTAAAGGAAAGTTATTTTATATTTATCTTTCTGTAGCAAAGGAATTCTTTATAAAAATGCAATGGCCCAGCAGGAATCACTGCCTAGAAGAAATAAAATCTAAAATATGGAAAAAAAAAAAAAAAAGAACAGGGCAATAGCTCACCACCACTGAAAGTAGCCCATAAAGGGATGGCTCCAATTACAGAAAGGTTTAATGTTGAGATTAAACCCATCTCTTCGCAGTTCTTCCAGTTTGTTTGGGATTAGCATGTACCTAGAAAGGAGTAACTATCAGCTTCATCAGTCTGGAGATATGATTTCTAGTAATGCAGCTTGTGAGTGCAATTGCATAGGGGGCAGCCATGATCTACTGTTAACTGCTATGATTCAGTTAACACAAAAACATATTTTGTTTTCACATGTGCTGCTCTTAAGCTTCATCAAATTTATCATGAATGGATGGAGTTTTTTCCTACCTAATGCAAGGTTTGCCATTTATCTCTATTAAATTATACCTAATGAAATTTCACTCATTGCTTCAATTTGTCATCATTCACTCTCCTTCCAGTTTCATGTTATTGGTATCCCAAAGATGCATGCCATCAACATTATAATCTAAGCACTTGAAGCAAGGTAGACTAGGTCAAACCAAGGACAGAGTCCTCATGACCTGATACCAAAGACCTCTTCTGAGGCAAACAGTGATTATTTGCCTGATTACAAACCCACCAATTTAAAAAAGATATCACATGGGTCTTCATAAAATGCTTTAAGGAATTCAAATATATTATGTCTATAACATTTCCCTGACCTAACAATCTTCTTGTTCTTTATGAAAAGAAAATGAAATGTCTGAAATGATTTTCCCTGAATAATTCCTTACTAGCATCCAGTGATCACTATACTCCTTGCTAAACATTGATACGATAAACTGAAAATGTCATAATCCAGAAAATTGTCCAAGATCAATGCTAAGACCACTGCTTTATAGGTTAAAAACTACATTTTCCTCTCTTCTGTCTTTTTGGAATTTGGTACTACATTTGCCCACCTTCTGTCTTCTATGGTTCTGTTCCTATTTGCTACAATATTTTAAAGCTCAAAGGTCGTTAAATAAATTCCATCTGCAAATTCTCTGAACACCCTCAGGTATAATTTTTCTAGGTTGGCATACAAACTCATTTAGAGCAAACTCATATTTGAATATCTATTTCCTCTTACCAATATTTATTTTGCTCTTTTCACACTGAAAATCATTCTCCTTGACCAAAAAGAAAAACATGGGTATTAAACTATGAGTTGAAAAGTTCTCCCTTTTCTCCAGCATTCAGGAGGAACACGGTGCCAGTCACCTTAAGTAATAACCTAGGTTAGGCCTTACTTGCATTCTTTTCCATTTTTAAAAGTTATTTTTTGTGTCCTTAGCATTTTGTCCAACATTCAGCTAATTCCTGACACTATTCATATATACCCATATTATTCCTGGATACCTTTTCATTGTTTAGCACTTGTAGTCCCTCTGTTTTAAATTTGCTGTGTAGCAGCTTGCTTTTGTTCAGACACTCTGTTTCTTCTTCCTCACTGGAATCAGTTTTGAAAGAATTTCTTTTTGTGAGACTCTCTCAATCTGCTTAAGTGGGCTTCTCTGTAAAGTCTCTCAATGAAATTCAGTATGTTTTGTCTGAAGGCTATGTAAAATGTACCTTACCAAATACTATGGCAGAATTTCCCAAAATATGTCTCAGGCAATACTCATCTTTCTCTCCCCTAGCCCTCCCAAAAAGGTCTGCCTCTGAATAACTCCCCTTTTGGAAACTGACAATGCATTTAAGCATTTTAAAGGTGCCAAGTTATCTGCATTAAAAAAAAAAAAAAAAAGAAATGGTTTCTTTTGTTTAACTCAGAATTTTCTAAACTCTTTTGACCATGTAGTCATCTTTTGACTTACATTAATTTATACCCTGTGGAACACAATTTGGCAGTGTCCCATTCTCTAAATATCCCCAGCATCTCCTGTCAATCCCCAAGTCCCCTAGACACCTTCATCCCTAATTGGTTGTTCCAGGTTGGCTGGATTTGGTCTTGAGTGACAGTTCTCTAGATCTTTCTCTAAATTTTGAAAAACATACATACATTTCTGAGGTATATATGTGTTGTAAACACTCAATTAGATTTCAAGCTCCTAGAAACTATGAGCTATTTTTTATTCCTCTAAAATATTTAGTAAAATACTCAGTATACAAGTCACTCATTAAGTATTGACTGGTAAAAACGACTACAATTCATCTATGGAGAGTTATTTATCACCTTGTTCCTCTTTCACTTTTGCAGGTTAAATAATCCCAATGCTTTTAACCTTTTCTCAGAAGTCCAGCTTTCTAACCTTTAATTCTTCTTTTTTTCCCTCTCCTTTGTTCTTGCAACTGTGCACCGTCCTGATTAACACCCCTATGTCTCAGATACTGAGTAATAACTTTAGGTCTTTTATTTCTGTTTCTTTGTTGAGGGGGGTGGGAGAATATTTCTGAGTACATAAATCTGCTCATAAAATCTGAACTGAAGTGAAATCTTGTTTCCTAGGAAGGGTCAAATACAACCAGTTTAAAAAATTTTCTTCCTCCTTCCTACCACCTACAGCCTGAATTCCTGGCACAAAATATCTTCCTGCATATTCAAATCATTCCAATCATAATTTTTACAGGAACACATTATCCTCAATCCTATATGGCAAAAATGATTGGCAGTAGCACAGGAGTAAGTTTCATTCTGTGTTGCCTCTGTATATAGCTTTTGTTGATCAAACCAAAACTCAAAACCGAAAGAGCTATAAACCAGTCCCGCCAATGCAGAGACAACAGGGCAAGGTGGAGAAAGCACATGCTCTCGGATCAGAAAACCTGGTTTCAATCCTAGTTGCACAATTTACTAGTTGTATGAACTGGGACTGGGACTTACTCCCTGAGCCAATTTCCTCAACTATGAAATGGGGGTAAAGGTTATGCCTGACAAAGATGTATCAAGGTTAAGAAGCTCTTTTCAACCAGTGAATTTCACCAGCAGTACACTATGTACGTTGCATTAAAATTACTATAGAATTTTTTAAAAGTAGGGCCATGGTTTCACCCCTGAACACTCTGACTTGGATAGTCTAAATCAGTCCTTGAAATCTGACCTTTCCTGTGCATTTCCCAGGTGACTCTGCTATGTCACCATCTCTGGGAATCTACACCAGAATGAGAGTACTTTAAAGACAGGGCTTGTGCCTAATCCTTCCTTACACGTGTGACATAGATGCTCACTAATGTTCATTCACTCATTCAGTAGATATTTATTTAGGGCCTCCTACATGTGCTGAGCACGGCGAGTACAGAAACAAAACAGCTCACGTCTTCTCCTCCGGGGAGCTTACTTCCTGGAGGAGAGGCAGACAACAAATAAACAACTAAATGCATGATATGTCAAATGGGAATAGACGCTAAAGAGGAAAAAAAAAAAGGTAGGGAAAGGGGTAGAAAATGCCATTCAGATGGGGGAAAGGGGATCTTTTATTCAGCGGCATTAAGGCAGGCCTCTCTGGAGAAGAGACTAGTAGGAAATGAGGCAGTAGGTCCTGAGGATGTCTAGGGAAGAACATTCCAGGCAGCGAGATTAGCAGGACTTGAATAAGGAAAAGCAACTTGACCTATGGATTGGAGGGGAGTGAATGAATGGGGAAAAAGACCAGAGGGAGCAGAAAGGTGGTAGCCAGATCATGAAGGACTTGTAAACCACTGTAATGACTTTGGCTTTACTCTGAGTATACGACAGGGTGTTTTAGCAAAGAAATTTTTAATTATCAGTCCTCATCTGACTAAACCTATCAGCAGCATTTGACACAGATTACTTTCCTCTTCTCGAAATACTTTCTTCCTTTCCTTCTGGGTCACAGCTCTCTCTTGAGTCTCCTCACACCTTCTCCAACCTCACTATTATTTTCCCTTTCTCCTGAATTCTTCTTTTTCTCTCCAACTTCCGAACTCTGGAGTACTCAGGGCTCAGTCTTTGGACCACTTGCTGTCATCTAACTACATGAACTTCCTATAAGATCTCATCCAGTCTGATGACTTAAATACCAACTCAAACGCCTATCTCCAGTTCAGACCTCCCCTGTGAACTGCAGACTGACATATCCAATGATCTGGCTTATGCTTTAATAGAATCACTGAAGTTGTTAAAGCAGGGACCCTGGTTTATGTGGATTATTGTAACAGAAGAGATGCTGGTAGCCTGAATCAGAGTGATAGCAGCAGAATGTGTTAAGAAACAGTTGAATTCAAGCCATTATTTGAAGGTAAATATGATAAGGTTTGCTGACGGATTTAGATCAGGTATGATACAAAGATTTAGGCCTCAGCAACGAAAAGGTGGAATAGCTATTTATAACATGGTGAGGTCAGTAGTAGTAGCAGTAATAGTTTGGGGAAGGTAGAAGAAGATCCAAGAGAGATGGTTTTATGGACTGAACTCCATAAAATTTTGTCCTCCAAAATTCATATGCTGAAGACTTAACCCTCAATATGATGATATTCAGAGATGGGGACTTGGGGAGATAATTAGGTTTAGATGAGTCTTGCGTGTGGGGTGCCCCTCTCTCTCTCCTCCATGTGAAAAACACAACAAGAAGGCAGCTATCTGAAAGCCAGGAAGTATTCTCACAAGAATCCAACCATGCTGGCACCCTAATCTCAGATTTCCAACCTCCAGAACTGAAAGAATGAAATGCCTGTTGTTGACTCCACCCAGTCTGTGGTACTGTTAGAGCAGCCTGATTAGACTAAGACAGGCGGTGCTCCAGAAAGCAGCTCAAGACAGAGGGAGTAATCACGTGTGTCAATGCCGCTAATGAGGGGAGCAGGAGGAGGCCCGAGGGAGGACCAGGATACTGAGCAATGTGGAGGTTACTGGTGAGCGCGACCAGAGCTACGGCAACAAAGTGGAAGCAAAAGAGCCTAAATGCAATGGGTTCAAGAAAGACTGGGGAGAAGAACTGAACCAATGGGAACAGAAAGTATTTTCTGAATAAATACATGAAAATGACTTTGCGTATCATAAGATTTTGGTTTAATTTAACAACGTGAAGATTTTCTGTTTATTACAACAAGCCCAGGGCGGTATGTGTGGGCATCTGAGCATCACTGGCTTTCTTTTTTTAATTTGGATATAAATATACAATTTCAAATGACACAAATCAATACGCATTTGGTGGTCAGGCAGTAAAACCACTATTTCCTACCAAAGGCAAATTTGCAGGAGTGTGAATTTCACTGCAGAATGCATTCTAAGAGTGTATTCAATGAAAACCAGAAAAGATTCTACCCACAATCATTATTATCTTACTTTTTCAGGAATTATGACCACTAATTTGACAGCATTTTTCTATAAGAGATTTTCCAGAAACAACAAACAAATTTTGGTACAAGAATATCTTTCCAGTTTCCTAGGACCTAGCATTATCAAACACACACATACAGAGAGAGAGAGAGAGACAGAGAGAGAGAATTTGGCAAGAAATCTAAAGTCACCACAGAAACTATGCTAGCCTCTACTAACAGATCAATATATTACATGTTTAAAATGGGGACTGTGGTTTTAAAGACTTCTGTATAATACCTGTTTTTTATGATCATCCCAATTCAGTTCTTTGCCCATCAGTTCAACAATCCTGGGTAGGGCTTCCTCTGCTGCCTGGACATTTAGAAAGGCCAGGCGAGTGCGACGGGAAATCATATCCACTGCAGTGCAGGCATACTCCTTAATCCCGTATTTTACCTGAGTTTGAATTAAAGTAAAGTGATTAGTTTAGGACTTTTTTTAAAAAGAGAGGAAGCAGTTTCACCTTAAAAAAAAAAATGTGTTTAGGAAAAGTGATATTTTTTTTTATAAACTCTGGTTCTGTAGCAGCATGAGACACAGTAACATCATACAAGTTCCCCATCTGCCTGCCAAAGGAGGTTGGGAATTTGGGACAAACTGGACAAAAGTTAATGCCTTCTTTCTAAATAGAATCTGGCACAAACATGCAAATCGCATCACTTCTTAGTTACCATCCACAGTAATCACGCACCTCTTTGCTTATACATAATATGGATGTTAATTTACACACCTGAGTAGGCAAAGGACAATTATTAAAATGTTATGGTCTGATCTCTTTAGGCTGTCCAAAGATTTCTGTCTCAGAGTAATCAGATGACAGAAGCCCTACCTTCAATCAATAAGCAAATGCTTACTGGATGCCCAGGTATTAAGGTGCAGTGAATTTTAAATAAATATAAAGCCTAGTCTCTGGCTTCAAAACATGTGAATCCTTGATAAGAAACAAAGCTTAATCTTTGAGAAGTTAAGTGTCAAATCAAGATATGTCATCAGGCAGCACATGAGTGACACAGGAGCTGTATCACAAGTTCACAAAAGGGCAAACAACTGTAAATTAACAAGACTTGGGATAGCTCCGTGGAGGAAAAAGAAATACGTATTTTCTTTGTTATTGTTACCATTATCAATATCACTTTAGAGTTAAAATAAAACTTTGTAAATGAAAGGATCTGTACTGAACAGACATTTTACTCCAGGTTTTAGCTGACCTATGTGCATTAAAACTTAATTATATGGTAATTTTTAAAGAAGATGAAAAAAATAGATGAATGGTGTCCCATGTAGACAGGAAATTCCCACACGGCCATTAACATACCTCTGCTTCAATGTATGGAAATTCTGACACAAGACGCACACCAACAATGGGCCACCTTTTTCCAGTCACACTTGCCATTTTGGCCACCTCAAAAGCCTTGTCACCATAGGTTGCGGCAAGATGCTGAGCCACCTAGGGAAGTAAAATTGCATTAGGCAGGTACTTTGACCATCAATAGCTTCTAGGTACAAAGCAAAAAATGTACATGTTCCTCTTGTCAGCTTTTTACAGCCTGTGACTAATAGTCCTAGGAGAGTATTAGATTTTGATTCTGTGGGAGGAAACCACTTGGGCTCCGAATGCTTAGGCCAGCACTAACTGTGCTCCACATGTATCACTGTACCAGTGACTGATGAAGCTTCAGTTTCATTCTGCTCCCAATATCACTTCTGAAGAACAGCCTTCCTGATGTTCTCAACAGAATGAATTTGGGATGGCCTGTCTACTGGGAACAAACCAAACAAACCCCAGATTTTCAAACAGAAACTAAAATGCATGTTGTCTTTTAGTCCACTAAAAGAAATAAGACCTTTTTTCCTTTTCTCCATTAGTTCACTTGCCCAATACACAGACAGAAACGAAGCCAGCAAAAGGCAATTCTACATCAAGGAGGTCACTTGGTTGCTGATTTTGTTACTGGCGACAGTAAGATTAGGTGGAGTAAGATGACATGGCAATGCACACCCACCTCACTTTCAAGTCCGTAATCCTGGACAAGCCTAATGTAGAGTGTGGGGCTCCAATCTTTGCCCCCTTGAAGGAAAAGCCCAACTGTTTTACTTGGTCCTGCTTTCAAATTATGAGCCTTGATTGCAGCATTTATGGTGTCTTCTGCCATAGATCGATAGGTTGTCCACTTTCCACCTACAAGGAAGTTGATAAATAATTCACTAGGTTGCCACCCCTTATTTTTCTTATAATTACCCATTTATCAACTTATGAATAACAAAATCTACTCATTGTTTATAATAAATATGGCAAAAAGATATGTAAGCATTTACTCAGGATCATTAAAAAAAGAAAAATCCTTACTGATTAAAGTTAAAGGAGATTCCAGTGTGACCACTGAACTAAAGTTCCTATCTAAAGTATTATACACCCAAATAACCAGGCAATACCCCGTACCTGCTATAGTGATGAGGCCGCTCTCACTGATATCCACAACATGATTTCGGGAGATGGACTGAGTATCTGCAGACTTGGGGTCTGTAACAAGCGGACGAATGCCGCTCCAGGCTGCCAGGACGTCCCCTCTTCTCACTGGGAAGGGTTAATGCCAAGGGTTAAGAGGATTGCTCAGTGACATGTCAACAAAACTATGATAGTTAATAGGCAGGAAAGAGTTCAGTAAATGGAACACATAAATATGCACTCTAAAAGAAAGTCCTTAAATGTAAGAGCTATATGAGTGGATGAGTACAAGAAAAACTCAAAGAACTATTCTGTTACAAAGACAGTCTCCATGAAAAAATAAACCTTGAAAATCACTGACACTAGTACCGAAGAGGAAACAAATGTTAGCAACCCTGAGCTGGGACTATCTGAAATAGTTAAAAAGATCAACAACAATATAGGCAGGAACAAAAATAAAAGCAAACTAATAGACTTATGACTTATTATATTTCCTTCTAGAATATATCTTGCTATCTCTTCTCAGGGAAGACAAAGATCCTCACTTGAGCATTTATACCAGGCCTAGCCTTGTCAAAGCACTCAGTATACAGGTTGCATCTCATTTAATCTCACAAAGACCCATAGCATTGGTTATTATTATTCTCACTGCACAAATGAGAAAAAAAGATTGGAAAAGTTTAAGCAACTCGCCCAAAGCCAACATCTTATAAATGATAAAGCAGCACATTCTTGCCCATTAAATTGTACTATCTCTCAACTGTTGACAATTTCCACACTCTGTTATTTTTTCTTTTCTGATCCCATTGTCTTTATAACTGCCACCAAAACAGGTATACTGTCTCCTTCAAGTATAGGTATACTTGTGTTATAGAGTATAGAAATTCTTTGAAAATTCAAGATACCATGACATTTTCTTTACTATCTCTGCCAAAATAAAACTACCGCTTAATACTAAAAGTTGATTAAGTTTACAATATAATTGGACAGCAGTTGCACAACGCTCATTACTGACCTAAAAATGGCTAAGGAGAGCAGCCCCGTTGTGGTTCTGGTGTACCATCAGGGGCAAGGGCAAGACCTGAGGGCAGAGCTTTCAGAATCTACTCCTCTTTATCCAGATCAGCTTCAGAGAAGGCCTAGCTCTTTTCCCCTCCACTCTCCACATCAAGGAGCTGACCATGTGCATGGATCCAACAGATGTCTAATGATGCAGACTCTGGGGTGGTGACTGCTTACCTGGTCCTTTTGCACCTACTTCGGTAAACCAGTTAATCCATCTCTGGGTAATAGAGAAGTGCAATTTCGCTTCAACCATGACTTTGGTCATTTTCCCTCTTACTCCCAGCCATTACCCATATTGATGAAAAACTGACTGTCTACAGTCTTGAAAATATCAAGAAAATGGGAAAACTGGATATACACATGTAAGAAAATGAAGCTGGACCCTTACCTTACACTATATACAAAAATTAACTCAGAACGGATCAAGGGACTATCCATTAGATCTAAAACTATAAAACATTTAGAAGAAAATATAGGGGAAAACTTCATGACATTGGATTTGGCAATGATTTCTTGTGTATGTCATAAAAGGCACAGACAACAAAAAAAATAAATAAAATGGACTTTATCAAAATTTAAAACCTTTGTAAATCAAAGGATATCATCAACAGAATGAAAAGACAACATATGCAATGGGAGAAAATATTTTCAAATCATATATCTGACAAGGGGTTAATATCCAGTATATATATAAGAACTCTAAAACTCAATAACTAAAAAAGACAACTCAATTGAAAAATGAGCAAAGGATTTGAATAGACATTTCTACAAAGAAGATATACGAATGGCCAATAAGCACATAAAAAGATGCTCAACACCACTAATCATTAGGAAAATGCAAATGCAAACCACAATGAGATACAACTTCATACCCTTTAGGATCACTATTATAAAAAATTTTAAAAAACAAACCAACAGGAAATAACAAGTGTTGGTGAGGAGGTGGAGAAATTGGGATGTCCTAGTGCATTCCGAATGGGGAGGTCAAATGATGCACCCACTATGGATAAATACATGGCAGTTCCTCAAAAAATATGAACAGAATTACCAGATGATCTAGCAATTACACTTCTGGGTTCATACCCAAAAGAAATGAAAACAAGGAAAAGCTGTACACCACCCCGATGTTCAGAGCAGCATCACTCATAACAATCAAAATGAGGAAACGACCCAAGTGTCCACCAACAGATAAATGGATAAACAAAAATGTGTCATATACATGCAATTGGGTATTATTCAGCCTTAAAAAGTAAGGAAATTCTGCCACATGTTACAGCATGGATGAATCTTGAAGACATTATGCTATGTGAAATAAACCTGTCACAAAAGGACAAATATTGTGTGATTCCATTTATATGATATACTTAGAGTAGTTAAATTCATAGAGACAGAAAGTACAACAGTGGTCGCCGGGCAGTGGGCGGAGGATAGGGAGATAGTACTTAATGGAGTTGGGGAAGATGAAAAAACTGTGGAAATAGAGGGTGGAAATGGTTGCATGAAAAATGTGAATATATTTAATGCCACAGAATTGCACACTTAAAATGGTAAAAATGATAAATTTGATTTATATATATTTAACCACAGTTGTTAAAAAAAAAAAATACGAAAGGAAAATTTGACATAATTCAAGTTTCAGAAGATTAAGGAAATATTTTTACATATAACACAGAAGTACCAGGGCCTCTACAAGCCCATATCAAACCCATGCCTTAGTTCAAATTAAACCATCTCATTCAGGAGGCACAGTTTTGTGAACAGAGTGCAGTCTGGATTTCAGATCCCACTTACCCTGTGGTCAAATACCTCTTTGTACAGTAAGCCTTCTATATATTTATAGTCCCTGAAAACTATTTAGAGATATATCTAGTAGAGTTGGTACGGAGAATGACAAAGACTTCCCGAAATGATTGGAATAGTGTATACACACACACACACACACACACACACACACACATACACACACACACACACCAGCTAACCAAACGCAAGAATAAGACCCTAAAAACAAATAAGTTATACTGGATGATAGATAATTCCTCCATATTGATCTCAAAGGACAAAAAGATATATGGTAAAGATAAATTCAATTAAGGTAAATCTGGCATATTTTAATCTATCTCCTTGCGGGCCACCCACACATGACTGCAATTTGAAAGGAGAGGTACCCGTACACTTCTACGAAGTGTTTACTCAAACCCATACCCAAACACTGTATCTGAAAGGAAGAAGAAACATAATACACTGGTGAGAAAAGCCTCGGTTTTCTAGTCTTCTTAACTGCAGACCAGAAGGGAATCTCCATACTGGGATCCCGACCTGCTCATTTGCATTCTCAAACAGTTTTAATCCTGATGGATTCCACGGAATGGAGGTTAATTCTTGCTTTACAGGATTCCACAAAAGTCCTGTAAAACCTTGACACAAATCATGCAATGTTTTAATCTTTTAAAAAAATAAATAAATAAAACCAAACTAGGAAATTACCACTATTTTCCATTAGAGTTCAAATCACCCTCCAAGTCAAAAATAAAGCTCAGCCAACCACTGAGAACGTCACTGCGGTCACCACAAAGTCTGCAGTGTGTCTGAAATTCCTTAGGTAGCCACACTGACCAGGAATTTCGTTTCAACTCTTAAAGCCCTCTGACTGATTTTAAAATTATTTGATGAAAAAAATAAGACTTTCTGGACTAGATGTGAAGCATATGCAAATAACCTTTGAGGCAAATGCTTTACCTTTTCTGGTATGATAGGAAGAAAAATACATCTATGAAAGTGCGCTGTCAGAAACAAAAAGACCAAACTAAAACATTCAAGTTTTTCTTTCATAGGGGGACATTAAATAAAACATTAGGTATACTAATAACATTTTTAATCCTTACTCTTCATATTGACAATCAAAAAAAGAAAACACTACCAGGAAGAGTTCATAATGTGTTGGGAACTTTCATTTACTTCTCTTGATATCTTAGCATTCAGCTTTAAGCCTAAAAACTATATCAGATAAATATTGAGATTAAATTTATTTTAAAAGATACATTTAAGTACAATCAAATTTTCAATCATATTTAAAATATACAGGGGCACCCAGATGGCTCAGTTAGATAGAGTGAAAGCTCTGAACAGGGTTGCCAGTTCAATTCCCACAAGGGCCAGTGAGCTGCGCCCTCCACAACTAGATTGAAGACAAGGAGCTGCCGCTGAGCTTCTGGAGGGGCAGCCAGATGGCTCAGTTGGTTTGAGTGTGAGCTGTCAACATTAGGGTTGCCAGTTCCCGCATGGGATGGTGGGCTGCGCCCCCTGCAACTATATTGAAAACGGTAACTGGACTTGGAGCTGAGCTGCGCCCTCCACAACTAGATTGAATGACAATGACTTGGAGCTGATGGGCCCTGGAGAAACACTATTCCTCAATATTCCCCAATAAAATTTAAAAATAAAATAAAATATACATCAGGCTTTATGGCCTCCAGGATTTTTATATTAGTAGACCAGAGGGTGGTTGGATCAGGTTATCTCTCTGTCAATTTTCTCTCAACCTTGAGACTTAATGATTTTTATGATTATTCGAAGGCTATTTGCTGCTGAAAAATAAAGTACTTGTATCTCTTCACCACCCAAATTAAGCAACGACCAGTCAGTCAGGGCCCTACGTGTAATCTGTATCTGTGGGGTAGAGCATACAGCTAAACACATGAAACATCAATTCTAACCTCTTG
The DNA here is from genome assembly GCF_057876585.1 of Rhinolophus sinicus. NCBI lineage: Eukaryota > Metazoa > Chordata > Mammalia > Chiroptera > Rhinolophidae > Rhinolophus > Rhinolophus sinicus. Next base: position 148,413,406 of record NC_142517.1, on the reverse strand, counting down.
TATAAAAGACAGCAATTAGCTGAGCTAACAGGTTTCTCTCCTTATCACCTACTCACTCACAGTGAAAACCTTGTACACTGTTAAATGAACCCTAATTAAAGTTCTCTGAAGGAAAAAATTCAAACCCAGTAGGCAGATAGCATAGAGAAACTTTACTATTGCCTGGAACTGCTGCAGCCATATTGCACCCTGAGGGAAAGTAGGATTAAGCCAACTTACAGCGTGATAGAGTAAAGAGAAATAAGGGCCATGAGCCTTAGACATTGCTGAGTCACTAAATCACCTCTGGAGGCTTCCTATATCTGGAGTTCTTCTTTTACAAGATACTACATTTCTTTATTTTATATAACAACAACAAAAATACAAATTCAATGACTTTATTCAGTATTTCCTTCTCCAAGGGTATATATACATCCTTCCAGATTCTGTGGCGCAACACTCTTCCATAGACTTCTTTGCAGTGATGGAAATGGTCTATAGCTACTGTCCAATTCACTAGCGACTTCATAGCACGCAGCTATTAAGCACCTGAAATGTGGTTCATGCGGAATTGAATTTCAAATTTTATTTAACTTTAACTAACTTAAATTTAAATAGCCACATGTTTACTGCCACCACGGCCACCTCACCCACATCTCTAATGGAGCATGTTTTCAGTGAAATCTGACTATACCTCCTTTGCCATGAGAATACAGTCTGCTGTAATGGCACACTTTCCCCCAAATACTTTACTGTCATAACATGTTCCATATTTCTCATTTCAAAGTACCCTCCTTTCCTACTTATCTCATCAGTTTAAAGAAATGAAAATATTTTTCCTCAATTTAGTACTCCTAACCTTAAGTTCTTACCCAGATATTGGTTCTACCATTCAGGTTGTAGCCAAGAGAAGGTAGTAAACATCACATACTTTAATTCTCCATAGTATAATATGTGAAGAAAATAACTCAACTCAAGACTTTTACGCTTCAGAGCTCAAAGACTCATCTTCATTTTTCTGGTTCTCACGCTGCCAAGATAGCTAAACAAGACTTCATCACTGTTTCATCATCCTCGCCACATTGAAATGTCTTCAGCAATGTCAATTATAATATTTCTTAAGACTCCACATACTGTATCAATGAATGGTATGTACAGAGATCATGTATGGTGATCAATACATATTAAGTGGGGGTCATGTATAGTGATCAATAAATATTAAGTGGCACATTAAAGCATTCTTTGAACTTTTTATATCAAACAAAAAGTGCTGACATTACCAAATCAAAAGGAAGAATATTTGGGCCTCTGGGTCAATATGCTAGGCTTTATGTAAGATTTCTAATGACTGCGTACATATTTAAACAATTGGATATTTCCTTTCAAAATAAATGAAAGCTTTAAACAAAACAAGATGACAGAAAACAACACTACTATTCAAGTTGAGAAAAATCCTCATCGAACACCACTTTTTAGAATGGCTCACCCAGATGGCACCTAGTTGATCTTTTACGTGCCAATTGCCCAGATGTTAAAAAACCCACGAGTACCTACAGAGTGTATAAAAAGTCCTTGGTGATATTTTCCAAAGGATAGTGAGAAAATAAAATTATTCTTCTACCATCATGTTTAAGAAGTATTTTTATTACAACCCTGATTAAAAAAAAACTCATTCAGGCTTTAGTATATGTAATATATAAAGAGTAAAATATAAATAGTAAAGTTGAATAGACATTTTTCACAGCTGGTTGAAAAGACTAAGTGCTAGGTAATTGTTTCACATTATAATTAATATTTTTACTCTTAAAAACTTGGCAAGACAAGTGTTTGTTTTAAAAATTAATAGAAAATGAAGCCCACAGGAGGTGACAATTAAGAGCTAAATGTGTGGTTTTGTTTCACATCAGTTATTGAGCCATACGTTTTGGGGTGTTCTTTCTCATGTTTGCCACTTTGGAAAAAATCAATAAAAAGCACGTGAAAATATCTAAATGAACACAGGGGAAATAGTGTCAGAAATCAATACTTCTCTACCAGCATGTTTAACCTGCTGAAATGAAGTGTTAATCACAGAAATAAGATACCATATTACATTTATAAACTAATGAAACTAGAAAAAGCAAAGCGCGTGACACTGTAATTAAACAGCTGGAAGACATCCAAGCCTGTGTAAGTTGATAACCCTGGTACAATCTCTGGCAGTGAAAAGGCAGGTCTGCAGTGAGTTGATATGGCCAGCTCAGTTGTTAATTGAATAGCAGGCAATCTATAAACACTACTAATTGCATATGTGAAAACCCGTGTACAACTAGAGAAGCTGCCTAGAGAAGCACTCCAGAAAAACTCCATGGATAAAGCACTCGGCAAATCTTCTGTCTCTCTCAATCCCTGTAAGTCATAGCTTAGTTTCGCCACTGCGTCCGTGTGATTAACCTCTACACAGCAGACTTAATGATACATTTTTCAAAGGATCATTTTTCTTCCTAACCCAATACGCACCACACAACTATCAATTACCCATTTCAGAAAAGAACAAACAAGTAATCTAGAAAATTCAGCCTGTGAATGGAAAGCTTTCTAAATCGGAAAAGAAGACATGGTCTTATTCCCAACAGGCAAAATGCTTTTCAGAATTGTTCCAACGCATTTTGCAGCAGTGTGGCAGCTGCTGTGAACAGCATGGAGTGTAAAGATTTGACACTTTTTTTCTTTCCTAAGGATATAGCCATTTGGGAAGGCTCAGAAACGGTTGTCAGAATTTTGCTATTCATCCATTTAATAAATCCTTTTAAAAATGATTATTTCAACCCCAGTGAACGCAAACATGTTAAAACTATTGCTCTAGGATCTAAATCAAACTTTGTACTTTTTAAATCTGTCAAGAGGACTGTTGGTCCCCAGGGTTTAGTTAGGAAACATGAAACCTCCTCTAGTTTAACATACAAATTCAAATAAGGCCAGCTGAGAGCAAAGGTCATTATCATTCTGAAGGTGTCCAGCAGCTTCCATAAATGAAGCCAGAGACCTAATGCACTCCCCAGTGAATACAGCATCACATCATGGAACCCAGAAGCACCAATCCGAGTCCTGTAAAGTATTCAGAAGCACAAGCATTGGAGCCAGACTGACTTGTACTCTCGTCATGGCTCCAATGCTAACGAGCTACTGGCAAGAAACTTAAAGCTGCTGAGACTCAGTTTCTTCATTGGTAAAGCGAGAATTACAAAATATACCTCATAAGGTTGTTACGAGAAATCAAAGAGGTAATATAGGCAATATGCTTAACTGGGTGTCTAGCATAAAAAGTGCTCAATAATGGTAGACTTAAAAAAAAATAAAGCATGCGTTACCCATTATAGACGAATGGAAAGATTACAATACGTGCAGCAACAGCATGTAGTCCAATAACTAAATGGTGCCTGAAGCTGAGTTTTCTCTCACATTTCATCAGTATAGAAGAGAATATCAGGTCTCACCAAAATTCCTTGTAAAAAAATACGAATTTGAATGTCTTCACTTTAAGATATAAACATCTTTCAACTGACACTGTACCAAGACTGAAGGTAATTCCTCAGATATAAGGCTTTCAGTCAATTAGAAATAAAAATGAATAGCAACTATAAATAATCACTGTTAATTGTTTAAAGGGATAAGTGTGTCAGTAGGAAAGGTGTGACAGATGGGGTGCACAAGGAAATAAATAAAGCATATGAAAGAGCTGTCATCTCTGCTTTTACCCTAGATATTTGCTACTTGGAGAATTCAAGAGTCCCCAGACCACCATGAGAAAGTCCTGATTTATATAGTGTTTAGATATTCATTTCAACCACTTTTACCAAATACCATAATTGACAAAAACTATTTGTTCATTTCACCAATTCTCTACCAAATTTCTGTTAACTGAAATGAGCTTTATGGACCAACCAGGTCCCACCAGGTATTGCATGTCTTGCACCTATTTATAGGCAGAATAAAAGAGAGGGGTATAGGATCCGTTCTCTGTTACAGCAGCAAAGCTCATTTCACTGGTGGAAATCCCTACCTAAGATATGGACATGGCGGCCTTTTGGAACTAAATCTGTTTCCCCACATATCCAGCCTCTCAGCACGTATAAGCAGTTAGATTTCTCATCGTTATTGCATTTGAACTTTAAGAATTTGGAAACTGTCAACATAGAGCTCTCTGCTCTTGAATTAATTTTATATTTCTTGCTCCAACAAACTTTCTGCTTATAGGGTCCAGATATAAACTCACTTTTAACAAATATTACACCCAGGTAAATGTAAAATGAAGCAGAATTCATTACCGATAATCAATACATTAAAATACAATCATACCCAGATGAAGCTCTCCCTAGATTGCAAAGGGGAACAAAAGTATCAAGCTGAAATTACAATGCACTCTGAGTATTTAAATCATGGATATGAAACAAGGCATGGTTATTTCCCAAATAACTGTGTGCGAGTGTGTGTGCATATGTGGGAGCATAAGTGGTACACACATAGATTTCATTTACATATATTCAATATATTTATACTATTATTGTAGATATCCAAAGAGGCTCTACCCCAAGTAAAATTACATCCCTTACTTTAAATTAGAAAAACTAAAATTATAAAATATGAATCAACCAATTAAACTACTAGGAGAGTGAACTGAACTGTTTTTAAAGCACTTTGTTTTGTTTGTAAATATGTGATCACACAATGAAAAATATCCTTTGAGGAAAAACTATCCATAGATGCTAGTGAGTCACATCAAGATGAAAATTATGTGTTTGCATGTCCTCCACTGAAGCCAACAGTATAGAACATTCCTGGCATAAATAGGTAAAGACTAGTGTTCAAAAGTCGTAAACTTTCTACCTTAACATAGAAAGATTTCCAAACTGCTATCAGCGTCAAAAACCCTCAAAGCACCTATTACTCATTCATTGTAACTCAAAACAATCATGAGTGGTATACCAGATAGATAACAAGCTTTGTAGCTGAATAAGGAATACTTACCCTCAAAAAGACTATTACTTATAATATAATGTGATATACTAGACCAACCTTGTGGGGGACAGAGCCCCAGAAAGCAGTTTCCAGGCTCTCGGCCTCACATAGAAAAGTGTTGGCTCAGGTAGTAAATGGCCATCAACTGTGACTGGATGGCCATCAGCTGTGGCTAGTTGGCCGTCAGCTGTAACCAGTGAGCCATTGGCCACTAATATAACTGCTGTGGCTACGCTAGCAGGAAAAATGGGGGCTAGCAAGAAGATGGCGGCTGGGCTGGCAAGCGTGGATTGCAGTTAGGATGGTGGGTTGCGGACAGTGTGGATCCAGCCTCCAGTGAGAGTATAGTGCCGCCAGCGAGAATATACTAGTATGACTCCCCTATCTATGGCTCCGTGGGTGTTCCTTTTTGGCCTCACCATATCCTGCGTTCTTGCATGGGGAGCGGGAGCAGAGACCCGCAGGGTCTCCTGCACGACAAACCTTCTTAGGGGACTACAAAGGATAGGTGGTTTCTGAAGTATAAATAGTATTTTGCCAAGATGAAAAGTTGGGGGAAAGAGCATTCCAGAGCAAGGCTTCATCTAAACAAGGCAGGAGGTTTAAAAGTGCATGACTTGATTTGGAAATGATAAGTAATACACTATAAACTAGACCATAGAATGCATAGAGGTAGAGTAGTTGAATATAAACCTGCAAAGACAAGTTGTGAAAAGCCCTAAGTCCCATGCAAGATAGTTAGAACTTTCCCAAAATTCAGTTGTGAGACATCCAAAGGATATTTTAGGGCAAGGAAGTGATGATGATCAGAATGTTTTAGAAAGAGAGTTGTAATGAAAAAATCAGGCTGGGTGGGGTCAGAGACCTGACATATGGAAGCCAGTTAGGGGTCCAGTGCAATTGTTCAAGTGAGAAATAACCAGGACAATAAAGTGAGAGGGGATTTACATGATCCTTCAGAGTCAGCACAGATAGAAACTGGACTAGATGTGGAAAGAAGGATCACCAAAGATAAGCATACCATTTCTAGATGGATGATGAGGCTATTAACTGAGAGACAGAAAATACAGAACAATAATGTAAGGAAACTTCTGAAATTAGCCTGGGTTAAAAAAAAAATTTCACTATATAAGTTCAATGGAGAAAATGTTATGACATCCAAGTTTAATGAAAGTATAGCCAGGTTAGCATTGGAAAGAAGTAAATGTGACCTTTTCAATTAAAGCAAGCATACGTTTATCCTTCTTAGCAAAATCCACTGTCAACATTCTACTTGCCACATAGTACCAGTTCACTAAGCTTCTTAGAATATATCACTCTATGCTCTCATTTCCAAATTATTTTCTATGGATATCCTCTATCTGTAAATCAGATCTTCCCAACCTCTAGAAATTAAATAGTGATGCAAACATTTCATACTCTTCTCAAAAAGCATGCATGTTTGGAGCTCATGTATGGCACGCCAATCTTGCCATTAGAAAGTATCAGAAAAGGACTGTATAAGTTTCATGTGGATATAGAAAATAGAAGGAAAAAAAGCAACTTCTTCCCATTGTGCTATAATTTGGTCCTCATCAATCGTCTAGAAGTGGTCAGCACATAAGAATTAGAGCAAGCGAGGGGTGAAGATGAGTTAGACTGGAGACGTGGCAGTTACCTAGAGAGAGTAGGAATGGCTAGGGAGATATAAAAGAGAGAAGACAAACTTAAAGGAATGCATATGTTACCTTCAACATCACAACTCAGGTAGTTACGCACTTCATTCAAAATGAAATTGATGTCTTCTTCCGAAGGAACAGGATGGTGTGTAACATCAGTTGGAGTGTCGGTGGTGCCAGCTATAGTCATCTTTTGCCAGGGTAAGAAGAAAATAACTCTCCCATCACTGGTCGCTGGGTCAAGAAGCCCCATGCTCTCTGGGCTAAGGTAAAAAGAAAACTTTTTAAAACATTTTTGAAATTAGCAGACATTTAATCTTAATCTACAGTCTCCTTTATTCACCAGCTCTCATACAAACAAGAAAACCATGAGCTATTTCTTTTACTGCTGCTATCCTAATCTAGAAATTCCTAAAATAAAATAAAAATTTTGGGTAACAAAAAGGAATGCAGCAACTCTGATAATAAGAATATTCCACAGCAGAACCAGCCCTTCCCATCTCAACAATACAAGGTTAATTAAGAGTGAAATTCAACTGACAATTGTTTGGGTTTTTATATTCCTTGGACCATTCACATCAGATAATGTCAGCAAGATACATGTCTATAATTTCTTTTATGATGGTCAATTAAGGATAAGTCTTCAACCTTTTTACAAGTCTATGAAAAGTATTTTCCTGGGACATTTGACATTTGGCACATCTTTCAGTAGAAGGTCTCAGAAGCACATGAGAAAAGTAAAGGGTCTAACTTTCTAGAAACTAAAATGTAATCAAAAAGTTCTTTACTCCTTTGTGCCTAGATGAACTTGTACCACTTCACCAAATATGAGATTTTTTACTTTATTTCAATTTTACAGAAATCTCAAGAAGTACATCCATGAGAAAAGGGCTCAGTTTTCTACTACTACCTAAATAACAATGTACTAGATAAGGTCAAAAGGAGAGGAATGTCTTAGCAATGAAACTCTTTAAATAGACAGAAGATACTGGTATAGTATATTATTAAATCAAGGTTCAAGGATGTCTCTTCTGACAGATTATATAAAATTTTCTAAAATATTAATCACGAATTTTCACTAACATGTACTTAATATTCTAAAACAAAATTGTAAAATACACTTGAAAGAATAGGCAACCGCTAAAAAAGAAAAACATTAACAAAACTTGTCCAATTGTGTTATTAAATCACTAGAAATTGTTGTTTTAATGTATTCATTAACCATTCAAAGAAATTTGGAGATGCTGCTAGAGAAGTGGGAGGAATCTGATAAAGTGTCCTATGCAAATAGCACACTACAAATCTTCAGATGGCTGTTTAAATTTGACTGAATTCTTAAAGCAAGCAGGAGCTGAAATTTATCATAAGGTAGTTTCAGCTTCTATTAATGCAACTCCTGCAATAGGAAAGACAATTCTATTTGGTTTAAATAAATTTCAAGAACTCCCTCTTATACCCACAAACTTAAAAGGGCATACAGTCAACTTTTTGCTTATCATTCCCTTAAAAACAATCTTTTTTAACCCACATTGACTCAAATGTGTAAAGATGAGAGATTTACAACTGTCTAAAAGCAAATCAAAACTAATTTTCTTTTTTATGAAAAGGAAATCTACACTCAGCTTAGCTAATGCATCTTCTTTAAAAGGAGTACTAGTCTTTGCAAAACCCATCAGCCCCAGGAAATGCCAGCCATGTCTACACAGCTTACTTGAAAGACACAGGAGAGAGTGAACCACAATTCCTCTACTTAGCACATACAAAAAGCACCACAGAAATATGCCAATTGTTTAAACCTTTAGCTAAGATTTCATCTTTGCTCAATGGTTACTTAAAGGAAATAATTTTACTTTCATTTTTATACACTGAAAACTGTGAGTACAGGGTATTTTCAGTTTCTGTATGACTACATATTAGGTTGGTGCAAAAGTAAGCGAGGTTTAAGAGGTTAAAAATAATTGCAAAAACCGCAATTATTTTTGTACCAACCTAATATTTTTCTTTCATCTCTCATAAGATTCTCTAAAAAAATCTTTAAAACGAAAGTAGCTAATTATGTGTTTTGTAAGCACCTTAATTTGATCCTGGGTTAATACACTCTTAGATTAAATCAGTCACTTTGGGATTAGAAATTAACTATTCAGAGTTCAAGCTTTCAATTTGATAAATAGCACTATATTAAAACAAAAAAGATAAATTCCATTTTCTAACCTGTAAGAAATTATATGTTGGTATATTTTATATATGATCATTTTATGGACCAGATATCGTATGATATGCCTAAATAACTCAATAAATTTGATCAACTTTAGCATAAAATTATAATATTCAGCAGTCTAGGCATGAAATGTTGTTAGAAAACCACAACTACTGGATCCTTTAAAACCTTTCAATGCAATAAAAGCAGTTTAAAGGGTGAAGGTGATGGTTACCAACACACGTAACTGGAACCTGTAGAGAATCAACTGCTTAAGTGAAGACATATGTGTCAAACATAAAATTAACAAGCACAGAGGGAAGACAAAGCTATTAATGTATGGTATAAAAATTTAAGAATCCACTTGGAAATACCTTTCATCAGTTCTAAATTACCTAATTCACACTCTCCCTTAGGGAAAAGTTTGTTTTCTTACGAGGGATTAATTCTGCAAGGTGACACTAAAGTTTGAAAATGGATATCAACTATGGTGAGGGTATATACAATACGGAGAGACACAGGTCATTTTCAATACATACGATTCACTTGACATCAGGAGCAAAAGCTTGCTGCTGATTTATGTGTGCATGTAGGATTAAATGTAATGTACAGTTTTCTCATTCAGACCATTGCCTTGTTAAAGTACCTTTATTTAAACTGAAATCAATTTATTGTTAACTACATAGCAATCAGTGTTAGAGCTAACATGCACACACATTACAGAAAAAAATTGACCTCTTGTCAAGTGGTAAAAAGCATCTGTAGGCTAGAAGGAGGAGATGATTATTTTCATGTATTTCAGTCATTTGGTGTATAGTTGCTGCTTTTGTAAGCGCATAGCCCCAACTCTGATGAACATTCCAGATTTGTTATTAAGTAAACTAGAGTACCTTTAAAAATAAATGATTTCTGTGTGTTGGGATTTCTGAAATTAAAACAATACAAAAAAAAAAAAAAAAGCTGTTACCATGGCACAAGAGAATTTCACATGTGGAATCTTAGTTAGGGTCGTAACAAGCTTAATAAAAGCCATAAAGATACTATGAAAACAGCTCAACAAGATACACTGCACACATGGTCCTCACTCTTCATTCAGCAGCCTACACTCGACAAATCAATGGCTAACTGAACTCACAGCATTTCCAAACTGAGCAGGTTCTAGTTGAAAGCTTAAGTCTTCAGTTATTATCAGGCACTTTATAGGGCAGCCCCAGAAGGTCTAACCAATATCTGAGGAAGGAGTGGAACCCTTGAGTTTTAATTGCTGAGCATGATTCAGTGATGAACCCAGAGAGCTGTTTTCAGTCTCCTGACCCCACCCAGGAAAATGACTTGATATGGAGAACAAACTATCCTCCAGGATTCCAGGTCAGTGCTAAAAGAGGGAATAAACCCTTAACCCAAGATGCAATCCCAAACCAAGGGGCTCATCTGCAACAGAACCGGAACCAGAACTGGGCTACAGCCCACACCTCCAAGATTTCTGGCAGACTGCGTAGTGGTTGTAGTTAAAAGTGCTAAACATGGGGATATTCATTTCTCCCAAAGTAGAATGAAATCAATCACTGCATCTGAGGCTGAGACAGACCCAGCTGTAACTAACACTTCCATGATTTACAGGTAGGGGGCCCGAAGCTAATGCCAAATTTGTAGGATAAAGAAAGGCATTCTGTTTTCAAAATATTACATGCAGGTGATATGTATTTATATATCTTAAGAAACACCTATCTACTCTGCTATTAACATATTATAAAGCATAGCCCAGAACAATATATGTACCATGACCTCTTTTATGTAAAAATTTTAAAAGGATATACATTTGAGAAAGTATAAACATAAATTTTATAAAAGGACTCAGAAGGAAGTGTTATTGAGTTATCTAGGCAGTAAAATGAAGAGTCATATTTTGTTTTCCTGTTTTGATTTCTCTGTACTTAACAATTCCCTCATGGGTGTTATACTACATTTTCAATTAAAAAAAAGCAATAATCTCAGTTTGGGCAAGTTAACACAAAAAAAGTTAGTAGTACTCATTCAAAAAATATTTACCAGTCACTATTATGGACCGGACACTACTGGGAGCTACTACTGGGGACATAATGGGCAACGAAAGAGATAAAAAGTAATCAAAAGGTCATTGTCAAAATGTATACAAATTAGGTACTATCAGGAGATAAGGAACCAGAAGCTGAAAGAAGCAGCTTGCCAAGGTCACACAATTAGCAAAGGTAAAGTGATGAACAAATCCAGAAAATTCACACCAAGATATCACCTTAAAATGTACTCTCCATACTGTCTCCTGTCTATGCACCCTGAAAGAACAGAATGTCTTCCCTTTTTAATGATGGGCAAACTAAGATTCACAGAATAAAATAGTGCCAAACTATGTCATTATTAAGTGACAAAATTAACATAGAGAATAAGTGTCCTCTGAAATCATGCAACAGTAGTGAAGAAAACACGAAACACAATACGTGAGAAAATATGCTGAATCTAGCACAATCTAAACAAATATTAAGGATTATGATACTGTATGTGTCTTTTGTTTAGGTAGTACATCTGTACTCTACGAGATGTTAAAAAAACAAGTCCTTCCAAAACACTTATAAACTAGCTGGCCTTGCATATTTTTAATCCAACGCAATATAAATGTATATAATTTTGTCTGGAACTATTGTTAAAAACTTCTCTATATACAATAAACATTTGCATATATATACTTCTCTCCTCTTCATTTGAACTAAACTTCTGGTTAGCAGTTTTTAAAACTCTATTAAGTATCACTGCATAACTTTTTATTAACACTGGAAGCACCTTGGTTTCTCCAGTCCTAAGTACGTACAAATACTAGCAACCATCAACCAATTACATGTAGACATTTAGAAAATGAGAAAGAAACATTGGAAGTTGGTGGATAAGAAATTATCTTTAGTATTTTTCTTAGAAGTGTACTTGATACAAATTGGGTATATCCTGGACTCTGCAGGAATATTTCATTACTGGAAAACTGATAATAAGGTAGCAGCATCTATTACATAGCAGGACAGCATTCTAGGAGAATGCAGATATTAATCAAAATATCATAGATCTGGACATCTATTATTAATAATGCAAAATATTAAAGGATTTATATGTCTTCTGTGAAAAAATAGAAGTGATAACTTGCATCCTAAATATAAAACCTAGAAATCATCACCTGTAACCCATAATTGCATTACCTAGAGATAATCACCATTAGTATTTAACATATTTCCCTTTAGTCTTTTCTTTTATACTTATATAATATTGAGATCATATTACACATACAGTCTTGTGTCCTCCATTCTAAACTGTCATTGTTTAGATTGTTTGGATCATTAGTGTTTGCTAGGACATTAAAATTATTTACAATTATAATTTTAGTGACTAGGTAATATCCCCTTATTCAGATACACTGTAATTTACTTAACCTTCTCCTGAGGTTAGGAACGGAACTGTTTTCTAATGTTTCTCAGCTACAAATAATGCAATAATGAATACCATGAGCATAAGTCATTATTTCATACAGAATTAAGAGTCTGCCTATTAGATTTACCACATAGGGAAATAAAAATGGTATATAAATTCCATACTCTTAGCATGGTCACATGAATTTTTTCCACAGATATTTCGAAATTTAGTTTAGGGGTAATCATTATTAATTCCTTAGCGAGAACCATATAAATGTTTCTTTTTAAATTTATTAAAACTTCAAACATATATAAAAATCGAATAGTTTAATGTGCCCCTCACCCAACTTAAATGACTTTCAGTTAATAGATATTGTTATTTCATCTCTATCCCTACCCTTTACTCTATTTGATTATCTTTGTTAATATGCTAGATTAGAAATTATACCTGATTTTCACTTACTATAATATTTTTCAAAATGTGTTTCAAAAGTTATGAATATAAAATACCTGAGTGCTCCTTATTTTCAGATTCTTCACAAGCAAATTTGGGTGTTTTATAAAATTAACTTTTTAATTAAAATGTCCTTTTTGGAAATTGTTGCAAAATTAATTTTTAGTGTTTTAATGAGTATCCAGAAACACTAAAGCTTGATCTCTGAAGCTGAGTACACTGAAGAAAGTACAAAAAAATAGATGCCAAATCTTAATTCCTAAAGAGTATTGCCATAAAAACTAAGACATTCCCAAGTCTGGTTTATATTTTATGTTTTGGATGAGTTCCTTTACTTACTTCTCCTTGTTTTTCTGTTTGGTTTTGTTTTAGTTTCTTTTTTAATTATAGTTGACATACAATATTATATTAGTTTCCGGTGTACAACATAGTGATTAGACATATTTCTCCTCATCTATTATTACGAAAGGTGTGCTAGGAGAATAGATATAGACAATCTCTGAGGCCCTCCTTCTCTGGCAAGAGTCACCGAGTTGGAATGCAGTTACCTGTAATAACCAGGCATCACAATGTGCACACCAGCACTCGGCTGGCAGATAGCTGTGGCGTTCTTATCATCCATTTTGCGCACAGTGTCTGTGAAAGGTCCCGTGGCATTGATAACACATTTTGCTCTCACATCAAATTCCTGCCCTGTGAAAGAAAGCAGCATCAATCACACACCCCATTTGTTTCTCTGCTCACTGGTGCTTTGGATTATTAATTCATCTATTAACTTAACCTATGGCGAAGTATACTGTATACCACACTAAGTGACATGAGAAGCCAGAGTTATTGAAAAGTCACACAAAAGGCTCCCATCTAAGTAAATTTACCCCAAACAAGTCTATATTGGGAAGGGGGAGGGGGAGAGAAAACAGGCCACTTTTTCATTTCAGCTCTCAGTTATTTTGCAAAATGCCCAGCATCAAAGGGCCAAATATGAAGTGGGATGAGTAAATGAGCTGCTTTCTCCTTAAAATTCAAGTGTGTAAAGTGTTGCAGTGAGACAATACAGAGGGTGCCAAAAAATGTATATACATTTTAAGAAAGGAAAAAACTATTAAAATTACGCTGATGGTAACCACTTTGAGCACCTCTTGTAACTGCAGAAGTCAAATGTGACTTGTATTCATCTTTTGTTATCGGTATACATTGAGTATTACAATTTTAATAGTTTTTTTCCTTTCTTAAAATGCGTATACTTTTTTTGGCACTCTGCATATTTCACCTTGCTGCTTTTGTTCAGGGAAACAATGTAATTTTTAAATTCTTACATGGCCACAGACCATGTAGATTGAAATGATAATCTAACCCAAGTTAAAGTTATTGACTTGAACAACATGTAAATGCACTGCCTATGTCGCCTAAATGATACTTTGAAACTTGGGCACATTTATTTAATTTTATTAATAACATGTTGCTGTAAAGAAAACGAAATGCATTCACAGCTGTGGGGATTTTCTGAGCTTTTTTATTATTATTATCCTTATCATTATTATTATTTAATACAAAGGGGAAAATTGCCAAGCCCCACACGGGAAAATTTGCACATTAAACCAGTCATTGTTGACAAGAAGGAATATAATTAAGATGATTCTGAAATCTGGCTTAGATAAAAGAGACGTGACAGAAAAATTATAATTCAGTCATCAGCTAGACAGGGCAAGATGCTAAGAAGTACCTCCCTGCTGGAGCCCTGGCGTACCTGTGAGCACATCCTTGCACCGTGCACCGCTTACAAGCTCCTTCCCTGTCTGGGGGTCTGTCTTCTTCAGCAAGCTCATGACCTCCATGTAATTGGCCGTGGCAGCCCCATACCTGGCAGCAGTGAGCGCAATGGCAACATTCATCCGAGCGTCGTTGTGCTGTCCTGCAGTAGGGAAAGCAGCATAGGAGGGACATGAGTCACCTCGAGCCACAGACTGGTGGTACAGAAGTATGTCACAACAGATATGTCACATCTGTCCCTGTCACCCGGAATAGAAGTGATGGTTGGTCAGCTCGAGAGGGCATGATTTAAAAATACATGGTCATTCTCAGTCGGGCATTTTACCTGCCACTTCCGCAAGTGCACTTTTGTAGTGCAAAACAAACAAACAAAAATGAGAAGAAAAATACCCCTTTCTTACAGAGCCCGTATCAAGTATCTGAAAGTTAAGCAATAAGTAATTATTCTCTCAGCTTGGGAACATATGTATATGTCAGATTTCTCTAATACAGAGAAAGCGTATGCATTCTGAATGCAAAACTTCAGAATATTTGACACTCCAACTGGTGTTGATTAACAATTTTTATGAGTTATGTGCTCTATCTAATATTCAAAATCAAGAGCTTAATCTTCCACAGAGAATCTCTTAGTATTCTACAAAAGGATTTTTCTTGGTTTGAATTTTGATCAAAGCTCCTTAAAATGTAACATTTTTTTAACCGCACATAAAAGGTAAGAAATTAAGCAGGGCAAAATTTAATTACAGAACAATTCCTACCTGCATTGTTAAAGATTTATTGCTGAAAAAATCCTAGTTAAAGAAAACTAAGGGGGAGGAGAAGGGGGGAAAGATGATTAATCACTTTAAAATACTGGCATCACTAGAGACTTTTTCTATTTATTATTGCCAGTGGAGTTAACGCTGACCAGGAAGAATTACTCTACATTGCCGGGGCCAGGTTCTCTGTGCCCTGAATAATTAATTACCCAGGGCTAGATGTATTGAAGCAGGGTTCAGATTCCCACACATTGGGATCAGTTCTATCAAGATAATACTGATAAAGGGATGAATTGGTAATGAATATTGTTGTTGATTTATGTTGCCAGCATACCAAACATGTAGTATAAATGGTTTATGTAAAGTTTCTTCCTTGTGATTCAGTCTGTGCAGGACCAGAAGCACTACACAGGTAATCTGTTCCAGCTAAAAGGGCAACGTTATAAAGAGAGAATCAATGGCTGAAGATGCTGCCGCCCCTCCCCACAAACATCTTCGTCTAAAACCGCTGAACTGATACAATCAGCCAAGAACCTTTCCCTCAAAATTAAATCCTCTATCAAGAGAAGAATGCACATTAAACTTCAACATGCAGGATGAAGTTATTTGATCCAAAAATTAATAGAAGGAAAGTAGAAGAAAGGAAACGACAGCAGTAGCTGAGCTAGAAGTGGGAAGACGGGTAGCATTTCTATCAATTTCAACTCAGCATGAGCCTAAAGTTGCTATTAAAATAGTCAGTAGGTACATTTAAAGTTAACTTTAAGAAACCAACTTTTATTAATGTAGAGCTCCTTGCTAAACTGGAGTATGCTCCACAAAGTTAAATGAGTCCAAAGAAATTGAACAAAAAATTCCATTACAGATCTCTTTAGAGATTACACATCTACACTAAAAAGGGCACCCATCCCATCCAGTCTTTCTAGTAGATTTAAGTACCTAACAATACAACACTCTACAGGTAAACACAAAAATTCCAAGTCATATTTGTATGGTAGACAAATTCTCATCCATCCAGGTGTGACCTGGTTTACACATAGGACCTGTCTCTGGAAAGCTATGTATAAATGAACTATTTTAAATCCTACTGATATGAAGTCACTGTTCAAATGAACCAGGCAGAAATCCCATTTATTACATCACAGACTCCTTTGTAAAGTCCTACAGCTAGTAATCTAATAAAGTCATATATCTAACAATAATATCTAGTATATCATCTGGTAATAAAAATCGAAGCTTTGAAAATACAAAATCTTTCTTTTCATACCTTTTTAACATAAAATCTCATTAAACAGCACTGGTATAGTTCATCAAGCTCTGTTACTCATACTAAGAAATGCTTCCCTAGTTAGCTTCTAAATCCCAATACTTCTGAAGGTAAATAACGAGGTTTAACCCTAGTTAAAAGTGAGGTGGAAATAAATTCCTTTGGTCATGATTTTGCACGTCGGCCCTGATACCCAGCAGCATCTGCTTTGACTCGAGTCAGGTATATCACTAATTTATGAAGGCCCTCACCTGCCACACTTCTACTCCCATTATTCTCACTATCTGGGACTGTCGAATTATTTGCAACTCCCTGAACATCCATGTCATTTCACATCTTCTTACTTTTGCCCACACTCATTCTTCTGGCTGGAATACCACTGTGGAAGCTCTGAACTATCCCTATTCATCTCGCATGATCAGGTTCACACATCTCCCCAGGAAGTCTCCCCTTGTCTGCATCCCTCCAAGGCAAAGTTGTTCACTCCTTCTTCTGAGTCAACATAGTATCTTTACACACTATTTTTATAGTCTTTATGATATGATATTCATCCATGTATCCATTGACTTATAAAAATAATGAGCTTTGGTTATGAGTCAGGCACTGCGACAAATGCAGGGAACACAACGGTGAGAAAGTTACAGTCTTTCTGACCTCTGTTCTCATACAACTTATATTCCATTGTAATTACGTATCATTCCCACATCTCCTCATCTGACTCATGGGAAGGCAGGAAGCCTTCCTTGCTCATCTTTTATTTTCCCTTGTTAATACTAAGCACAGGACTCCAGTAAGTGTTAGGTGTAGCCCAATTCCATAAGATTATTTATAGTCTCAGATATACAGCCTTAAATTTTATTTAATCTTTTCATAATTTTATATATACTTTATAAACCTTTATAGTCTGTATAGATTTACAGTCTTATCCCCATCTATGAAATGGAATGCTTTGTCTCGTGTTAAAGAAATTTCAGACACCAGTAAGTTGGTAGCAAGAAATTTAAGGGGGGCAGTGAAATCCCAGAAATGTGTAAAATCTGAACTTAAACCCAAACTAGCCCTTATATTTAAGTTGAGTAAGTGGAATGGCAGGGAAATGGTTATGAATGATTTCCTCAAGACTCATCCCACAAGTTTTCCCTTGCTCTGCAGGGGAAAGCAAAGAGAGTTATTATAAACTCCTAGCAATTGAGGAGTAAATAAGCTATCTTTCTTCTCGGCCCAGAAGTGCACACCTCCACCCAGCAGTCTCCTTCTTTGCAGACATTCAGCTTACTTCACTTACCTCATTAGATTCACAGTAGACCTCCCCCCTCACAACACATTAAATTCACCCTTTACCCTGAGGTACCCAGATGCTCGCAGTGTATGCTTCCTGGGATAAGTGGTATATTTTCACTATTCTTGACTAAATTCCTCCCAGCCCCCTTTCCTGACATTTTGCAAGGTATCTGTATGCCTCCTGTAATTTTATTTCTGGAGAAAGAAGTTTTTGACAACACTGCATGTCATTGGAATGCAATACAATAATCTTAACTCCCCCATCCAATTAATCTGCTTATTAAGTTTGGATTTTCAAATCTGTTTCCTTTGAGCCCAGCAACATGATACTATTCACTAATCAGCGAATAGCTTTACATTGGCACTTACACAGGACCCAGACGGTGACGGTGAAAATCTGTTTCCTACTCTTCTCCTTTTGCACTTGAAATCTCACATATGTGCACATACTGAACTTAACAACTCATATGAGAGGAAGCACATAAGAGGTGGAACTGTAACTGTTTTCCCTTGTTTGGAAAAACAAAATGTTAAATCAACCCACTGAAAAGAATGTAGGTCAGTGATATCAGAGAAGGATTTTGCCTGAATCCTCAATGGCCTTGCATATGAGATAGTGAGAGATATTTTAAGTGAAAAATATTTTAGGATGTAATCATAGACTAGGCCTCAAATATAAATATTTTGGAGACACAACAATATTGCTCTCCTCAGAGGGTTTCAAAGTTTGGCAACTAAGTTAACATGCAAAATAGCTGAAGAAAAGAAAAATAATCATTGAGTGTGTAAACGGTATGAAAAATGAGTAAATATGAAAAAAACCCTCAGTAACAAATCACCTGGCATTTTCCCGGTCCTTCGGATCTAAAATTATTTGATGCTGTGAAATTCTATATACAATCTTCATTTAATACAGCATACTTTTAAATCCCATTTACAGTACCCAGACTTATTTATATGGACCCAGGAATTCATACAGAAAGTCTGTTAGAAAAAAATAGTTCTCAATTAAAATAACACCTATCCATAATTTCATCGTCAATTAAAATTGCCAGTGTTGAAATGTTGAGAATATTACCTTCCATCTCCCTGTGCCCTGACCCTACTCTACTTCTAGGATGGAGGAAAGGGACGCTTAAAAGAAAGAATACTTCCCTAAAGATTTAATCCCATTTCTAACAAAATGCACAGGGCATGCTTCACTGTCTCAGACTGACAGTGTCACAATGACCTCTCAGAAAGCTTCTCCTTAGCAGTCAGGCAAGGATAATTCAAAGGCTAATAACCTACCAAACTCAAGCTGATTTAATATAATCATTATATTTAAATTTTCCCTGTCTGATGGGAAGAGTGCAGATAGAGATAGAGCAGAAAGTGTGTGTGTGCGTGTGTGTGTGTGTGCACGTGTGTGTGATTACTAAATTCTACTTTAAGTACAGATGATGAATAAATTAAAAAAAAAAAATCTCAAAATGAGAACATACTTTTCATGGTAAATTGTGATGACAATGTAATTTCCAAAAGTAAATTTTCTATAAAAGTAACCATTTGTGTGGGCAGTGGAGGGGACCAGGGAGACGCATGAAGCAAGTTAGGAAAAATGCACCTTACAAGACAGAGTGGAAGATGGCTCTGGACTTGGAATGACTGGGTCATGAGTTTTGAGTACTTATATGGGAATCAGTGTCCCATGAAAGGAGAGGAGTTGGGTGGCACCTGAAATTATACAATGAATATAATGGCTCATCTTCAATGGCTACTACCCTTTTCAAGATTTCACTTCAGTGTTTTCTTCATTTCTGGTTTCTCTGATTTTGGCCCAACATGTGTAAAAACAGAAAGGCCAAAAGACAGGGGCTTTATAAAGTAAATCAGGAAAATGAAATCAGAAATCACATTCTTCCTTAGATCTAGAATTATAATGAAATCATTATTTCATTAGCCTTTCTAGGCTCTGTGGTATATTGCAAAAATTGTCCAATTCTCTGCCCCTCCCTGTATCCATGCCCTTTGTCACGTGTTTTCAGTGTCCTCTCCCACTCTGGACTCAGCCATGTGAAATAGTTTTGGTCAATGGAATGTCAGTAGAAGTGAAAAGAAAAAAAAAAAAAAGGAGGCTCTGCCAACGCCATGAAGAGGACACTCCCAGGCCAGCCTGCTGGTACCGGGAGGACGATGAGAGGCATGTGGCAAGTTGCCCCAGTCATCCAGCTAAGACCATCTGACAGTCAGTACTTCCAAACATGAGTACAAGTTCAGTGGAGACCAGAAGAATCTCTGAGTCAAACCTAGACAGGCTCAGAAGAATCTGACCACTCCAATGCATGAGCAATAAATCCTAATTGTTTTTACGCTACTGAGGTTTTATGGTTGTTTGTTGTGTGGAACTGTGGCAATAGATAATTTATATAGGCAATGTAACCAATTTTCTAATAAAGTTAGTCCCAACTTAAAAACAGGTTTTATCTTCAAAACTGCATTCTAAGATGGCTATTTAGAACATAACTCATTTCCCTATAGAAATGCTATAAATGAATAGTGGTGAGATGATTAGTTTGTGCCCCAAGAGCTATTGACTGCATAGGGTATATGAATACGGGAATGTGTAACGATTCCAACTGCCTCAACGCCCACCGCTCCCTCCCACTCCAGGCTGACCCCAGTGTCCACCCTCAGATACAGCTCAGCTCTTTCACACTTCTGGCTTTTTGCTCACATTGTTCCTATTCTGTGGAACATCTTACCCTACCTGATAAACTATTCAACTTTTCCTCTTTCCTTCCTGAAACCTTCCCTGAGTCCTCCCAGACACAACAACCTTCTCTCCTTGGAGCTTTCCAATGTACTTTGTACATACACTTATTACAGCACAAACTATTTTCTAAACATTTGCACTCAACACTTATTTACTGAGCAAACATGTTCTCAGTGCTTTTAATATGCCAGGGATCGTGCTAAGAACTGGGCTTACAACAGACATCCACATAGTCCCAGTTCCAGGCCTAGGGAATTTTGATTCTAATAATATGTTCCTAAAAGAATAGAGTGCATCTTATTCAAGTTTGCTATCCCAAGACCTACCATAGAATTTGCCACTATTCAAATATTTGTTGAACACGTGAATGAGTTAATGTACATGATTACAGAACATAATTACAGGGCAGAGATTGCTCAAATAAAAGAAATGTGCTCAAAGCTTAGAAATTCTAGGAACAATCTCCAGCCCCTCAGCCCTACCCCAGCTACAGTTGTGGTCTCCAATGAACCAAGGGACTACTGTCTCTCTACCTAGCTACCCAGCAGACAATGGGAACAGGATGTCTTCTATCACAAAATTGCTGGCGAAAATACAAGCAAGAGGAAAACGCCAGGTACAAAGTTAAAGCACGCGTGTGATGTATGATTAGGACAGCAAGTGCCATATCCCTTTAACATGTAGTGACTGAGTCCATATTGTGAGCCAGGTCTAACCCTAGACACTAGGGTGCCACTGAGTAGGGAGAATAAGGCCACCCTGATCTCTGCTCTACGGAACTACCTTCTAATGGGGACAACAGATGAAACCAACCAAAATAAATTAATAAGATGATTACAAATCGCAATAATGACAATAAAGGAAAGGAAAAACAGGCAGCAGGGAGAGCCCTGCTCTCCCTGGGGCAGGGGCTATATTTTAGACAGGGCAGTTAGGGAAAGCGGTCAAGATTAGCAAGAAGTAGAGAAAATGCAGAGAAGGCAATTAAGTCCTAACAACAAGACCACCTCCTGTATACTATAATCACTGCTAATCTGCAATTATATCCAAAGCTTATATGAAGCATAAACTACCAGAAATGCGACTGTGATATTAGAATGACAAAATTTGATTAAATATTGCCTACAAAGTGATTTTTTTTTCATTCATACTTTACTAAACTATATTTTATATACACTTATCAGGAATTGAGTTTATAAATCTTCCTGGGTGAATGTACATTTTTTGCAGGAAATGTCTTCAAGTATAGACTGGTGAAATTCAAAATAAAAGCATAATATTCAAAGTTTATGAATTGGAGTAATTTGCTGTCACTTACCCATACTACAGTTCTCAGGAAGGGACACCTGTTAGCACTGAGCATGTAATCATTTTTATTATTCAATACAAAGGTACAATTACATACAGGCCCAGGATGTGACCTGCAGCATAATTCTGCCCAGCCCTTCTCTTCACAATATCGTTTTCATTATCGTAGGCCTTTTGTTCCTTTATGATTCTTTCTTCTCTCCCTAAGTTCCCGAATAAGCTATTTACAATCTGAATAATTAGCAATCAGCGTGGATCTGTGCTCTTTGGCCCTATGTAAATGAAACATTGTAAAGTGCCTTAACATGACATATTTAAGTACATAAAGTTTCTATACCCTTAGGACTCCCCTTGAAAAAGTTTTTAATGAATCTAATGCACAGGTAAGTTTTCTACTTTTCAGATACTGAGGAATCTTTCTTAGCTAAACAAATCTAGCTAAGCTAAATATTTTTTGTTTATATTTTAGCTAAACAAAAAATAAAACCACACTTAAACTGCAAACAACAGAATGCTTTGGGTAATCCATTAGCTCTATCTGTGCAAAAACAGTTCTGTGCATCAGTTTGTAGTGAAGGTCCCTCACCACCATACCTACCCAGGACAATTAATTCCCTCTCTAGCATAAACCAAAAACAGGTTTTTATACTTTTAAGGACGAAAAGGGTGAAAAGAGCAATGTGGCAAAAATAAATTAAAATGAAGTTTAAAAGTCAGGAAGCAAGATACATTATAGAAACTCTATTATAGACCATACAACTCTGTGGCCTAAAGCCATAGGTAATCTTCCTTGGTTGTTTGTGAAACGCACTAAAGTCACTGATAAGCCATCTTAGAATGTCTAGCTTTGAGGGTAAGGGTCTTTCTTTACTGAGGTCTGCAGTCTAGAACACATGGTGTCTTCACCCAAGATAATAGTCCTGCGAATGCTTGAGATTTATTTCTTATACAGTATTTATTTTTAAACACCTACTATGTGCCAGGCATGGAGGTAAGTATCACTGTGTGGAGCAGAAATTGAAACAGATTGGCCCAGCTGCCCCGGGACTCTGAGATGCAGAGTAAGTTTATAGCTTAACTTGGAAAAGTGACAAGTTCCAAAAAGTCTCTCCATTTCTTAGCACATTTCCTTTCTTTTTCCTCCGCAGTTTTCCTAAAATATCACTGAACATAGTGTTCCAGACACATCTTCTTTTCTGTCATTATAACATGGAAGGAAGATTTGGAAGCTTCTTTCATAGGAGTATGTGCTGAAGTTCAAGTCCCATCCCTGCCAACTGGGAAACCTCAAGCTAGTTGCTTCATCTGAGGTTCTTTTCACTCATGTTTACAAGGGAGGGGAATGATAATGGGATTGATAACAGAGTTAAAGTGAGGAATAAGTGAGATAGGTAATGTATGTTATAATAGTTCTCCATAAATGTTAACTATTATTATTAAAAGGTAAAAAAAAAAATTATGAGAAAGTCAAAGCCACTTTATCCCTTAATTAAAAGATATGGCTACTGCCTAAAATATTTTAAAAATAAAAACAAAAAAGTCCTGCATATTCTCCAGTTCTAAATAGTTTATTGCTCATCAAAGTAGCAAAGTTTTCCTGAACTTTCCTGTAACAACAGTCTCTAATCTCTATACTTCAGGAGTAGTCTTTGCTGTTTTTGTTTCTCTTTCTATCTCTCTCCACTTTTTATCACTGACAAGCAAGGTATTCTTTTGTGTGTCACAAAGAATAGGAAGACAGGGGAATCGTTTTCCATCCAGAGGAAAATAGTATAAATAAGATAACAGTGTTTCAAAATATTAGAATTACCACATCTTAATCTAGGGGACTTCATTTTTTCTTAAAAAATAGGAAGCTTCTGCCAGGTTTTACAAAGAAAATCAACACTCGCCATAAATTGGGAAAAGTCAAAAGACCCAAGTTCTAATCCTCCCAACGAGTCACTAACTGGGTGTGTTTCTGTCATAGATAACTGTCTGAGTTTTGTTTGGTTTTGCTTCCCAGCGTCTAACCCTCCTTCACCCCATCACATAAGCCTTACAGAAAGGTGGAGTCGGCCCCTCCCACAGGAAAGAAAGAAGCCCACTGGGACGTAGGCCTCTAATCTGGACCCACCAATCGGGTGCTCTCAACACACACATCAATCTAGAGCTAGTAACCCAGAGAACCGGATGTGGAGAATCCAATCTGAAGGTAGAGGCAAAACAGCAGCAGCACCATCCCCTTTCTAGGGAATGCTGCAGTGGCAGAGATGTCAGCAGTAGAGGCAGAACAAGATGCAATGCGCAGTCACAAGCATTAAAGCCTTCAACGTACAGGTTTTGGGACAGGATTTCGCTCATGGCTTTGGTTACTGCGAATCATTTTTTGGTCCTTTATCTTTCAAGTTTTGTCTTCAGCTTTCCCAGTGTTTCTGCCTATTGCTCAATGTCCTCTCAAAAAGTTCTTTTCTCCTTCAGTCAGCCAGATTTGTCTTTTGCTTGAGACTGAAAACCTGGGCAAGTCTCGATCCCTGTGCCTCAGTTTCCTTATTGCTCAAACCACAGAGTGGAACTTTATGATCTCTCAGGTTCCTTCCAGTTCTACCAATTTTAGAAGCTGCAATCACAAAATTTCAGATAAACCAACCAAGAATTTAAGAATATAATTCTATAACAAAGTAAAAGAAGTCTTTCAATAGGAAACTTAATCCACCTTTCATAAAAGGACTGGCAAAAGTAAGTGAATCCTTTCACTTACACAGAACCACCTTCAGTCCTCTTTTCCTCATTTGTGTGTGAGTACATGCACACAACTTTTTACAGACCTGCTGGAATGGCTCAACCTGCCCCAGGGGTGATTCTGAGTGTGAGCTACATAATAAATACATGGCGCCGTGTGCTGAGGACCAGCTGGGGAATTCTAAGTGGAAGCAGCCTTTTGAGAACCTTTATCTGTTGCAGGGCCAGTCCTGTATCTTATCAAATTTCTCTTTCTAATCACAGGAAGATTCCACACCTTATCAAACTGTTATCAAATCAGCCTGACCAGAGCCCAATGTCCTGATTGTCTGAAAAGAATGTGTACTATCGTATTAACATGAAAAGCAGGCTAAGTCTCTACCACCCAGGGAGAGCACTGGGCTTGGAGACTCAGGACACCTGAGTTCAGAACAATGTGACACATCCCTTTACCCATCAGAGTCTGTTCTTCACCCACAAGGTTGGGTTTACACCTAATTCTCTGCCAATCTTCTAGGGCCACTGAAATAATCAGATTAGAGCATTTGTGGAGATAGTTTTGCTGCCAACACCACCATTTATTTCAATAAAAATCTATTATTGTTAATGAAGATTTCCTTCTACTAAATTTACCTTCCCTCTCTTTTTGTTTGCGATAATCTTTCATTAGTGATCCAAATCATAGTCATTCCTCTGTTATCAGAATATGCCTTAGTGACTCAGATTCAATGTTTATTGAGAAACTTTATTTGGCACTTGAAACTTTAAAAGAGGAAGAAAATAAGAATGTAACTCCCTTTTTAACTACAAAACAAAACCTTCAGGCTCACTTGACAAACATATCTTCAACGGATGCTGTTTCAGACTCTAGGAGGAACATCCACTTGCTTCTCCTCAAACGTGATGTTTACTAAGCAAAATCCTGATCTTAATTCGGTTATTCAAATTAAGGTTTGTGCTACTGGATTGTTTTTTTCAACAGCAATCATGAGTCATCTGGTCCACATAGATGTTTTGTTTCTCATAGGAATTAATAAATTAGGGGCAGGAACTTAATTCCACCCATCCCAACCATCGCTGCCATGGATTTATCTCCAATAAGGACAACGTGCCTGGCATGTAGGAAGATGCTAAACTATTTGTTGTCTATAGTAATCAATTTATAATTCAATATTCCGTGAGTTTGGCTAGTGTCCATCAAGGTAGTACAGCCTAATCACCCTGACAGAAATGCAAAAATAGATATTCTGAACCTTTATAGCCAAGAGCAAGTGCTGAGGCAGAAGACTGAGGTACAAATGGTGTGAGAATCAGCTGAACAAGGCCCTTCCTTTAGTGTCACTACCTACCTCCTAACAGCTGGTAGAATGTCTGATATCTCTCAAATAAAAAGAAAGTTTATACATAATATAGTTATGAATGAAATTGTGTCAATATTGCAGCCACATACATCAAATACTATGCCAGATGCTCTAGCCATATTTTTAAAGCCAACAAATTTGTTCTTCTGGAAAGATGAACACCAAGGAGAAAAACAGACTAGCTATAAGAAAAAAAGATATTCTACTTTGAAAAATTATCTTGAGATGTACGTTGCTGATGACTCCATATGACTATCCATACTTTTCAAAAGACTAGAAAAATAAATTCGATAACTGAATTCTATTATCTACTTTGAAAATGCACGTTTCTAAATAAAAGAAGCAATCCACTGCCTGACCCATACACAGAAAAATTTTTGCTCTAAACTTCAATGATACTTCAATTTCTAGCTGGCCAAACTGTATCTCACGTAAAATTTGAATATGGAAAATATACTGGATGATATTGAAAACTTTTTAATTTAGTTGAATGTAATAATAATAACATGGTAGCTATAAAGCATATTGTTAAACAATATAAAGACTAGTCCCTATCAGTTAAATATGTTTTAAAATGTGGTATGTGTAGGGAAAAAGCATGGCCTTTTTCTGTAAAGGCCATACAATCTCTATTGACCTACTCAAGTCTGCTGTTGGCCTTACCTAATGAGCATGAATGTGTTCCAATAAAACTTTTTATGGACACTAACACTTACATTTTATATAATTTCATGCTACAAAATTTAACCATTTAAAAATGTAAAAATCATTCTCAGCATACAAACTCAGAAGCAGGTAGGGATTTCACCTCTGCTCTAGGAAGGAAAAAAAAATATGAGAAGGAAAGAGGGAAAAGGAGGAACTATATCAAATAAGAATACCCATGAATTGATCATTGTTATAGCTAGAAATGGAACATTTGGGTTCAAAATCCTATTCTAATTTTGTGTATGCTTGCACATTTTGATGATAAAAAGTTAAAATTTTATTAACTCAATGAGGGGAATCCTTTCACAATGTATACATAAATCAAATCACCACACTGTACATTTTAAATATCTTATTTTATTTGTCAATTATACTTCACTAAAGCTGGGGAGTTGTTAAAAATTTTTAAAGGGAAAGAGAAAGGAAAGGAAAGAGGAAGGAAGTCAAGGAAGGAGGGAGGCAGGTAGGGAGGGAGGGAAAGAGAAAAGATTATTTTTGCTGCCACCACCACCATACGCTGATGGGGGCTTCAAATAATAAATCCATCATGACTTTGGTTCAGGTGAAGTTGTGTTTAACCTGAAATGTGTTGTCCACATTTTCACATCAACATAAAGCAAATATTTTTCAGAATTTCCCCTCTGGGGGGAATATAACTGACTATATATCTAATCAATGTACCCCGTACTTGAGAAAGACATTTCCAATATTGTAGAGAATTTGATTCAAATCTGTACTCAATAAATATGAAAGAGCTTAAAAATGGTATGATACAATAAATAGGCTACAAACTCATTTCTGATAAACTCTTACACAAATTAAAATTAACAGTACCATAAAATAGTTATTTTACCAAAAAGGTCTCAATGAACATCAAAAAAACATTCCCTTTGTCTCTGAAATACTGGGGCACAGTAACATGCAGCAAGACTCAAATGTGAAAAACAAACAAACAAAAGCTTACCACACCCTCACACTTCTAATCATTTCCTATAATATATATATGTATAATAAATTTAGATATACAATGCCACATCAAACTGACAATATATTTATTAGTTTTACTTTCAACTTTTAAATACTAGGCTGGGACATATGACTATTATGGATATTTTCACTCTTGTGGTATCATGAAAAGTAAAAAGAATCAAATACCATGTTTCAGTTAGCTAGTTTCTTACCATTTTCAGTGTTCCTGGAAATGCTAGTCAGTAGTCACTGTCAAATAAAGATCCTGTTAGTTTCTGTCAGAGAGTCAAGGTACCCTCACCCACTTATAATTATTGACAACCTTCAACAAGCAGGCTCAGCCCTAAGCAGTCCCTGAGTAATCCTGATGGTACCGGGCAATATATAAGGGGTCCTATCCCTCCAGAATTAGAATCTGCCCACAAACTGTTATCTGCCTGCAGGGAATCCCTAGACAAGGGAATCCCTGATGTTTACCAGGCTACAGTCTTGCCCGCCATATACACCAAGCATCAGAGTCTCTACCCAGTATCTGCTTTGCATGCTATGGTCCTACTTGGATTAGAACTCTGCTCTTAGCTTGCTTGGCCAGAACTGCCATTCTGCCCTAGCTCTTCCCTCAGGGACTGGCCTCTCTCTCTCTATTTCAAAACGGATGCCTAGTGTCCTCTATAGACTACTCCGTTTCTCCCAAAGAATTCTCAAGATGTTTCAGGCACTTCACCCCATGGATCATCACTTCACTGAGAAAATGGCTTCCCCACTGAGACCCGCCACCATCAGGAGTACAAAGATTGCCAAGTCAGCTGAAACGGGTGGTTTGGACAGCTAACCACATCCCTTAGGAAGACGACTTACAGCCATGCCACATCCTGAGTCTGCCTGCTCCTGGTTCACTTCTCTTGTTTTATCAAATTGTCTTGGGAGAACCCTGCTCTCGAAAGTTGTTGAAGGGTGTCCATATTTTAAGGACAAGAAACATCTTAGCAGATGTAGCCAAGATTTAGTGCTGCCACATACAGAACTATCTATAAAAGTAGATTTTGTGAATGTCTTACTGCCTCAAGACAGTAAGAAAAAGAGTCACTTATCTAACTCTTTATCCAGACCACAGTTCAGTATAAAAATTCAAAGTCAATTTTACTGCATAAGTTTTTAATTCATCTAGTCACAAATAAAAACTTTATATGTAAAAAAATGTTGAATTCTAATTAAAAACCTAAGCCTAAGAATCAAAGATTCAACAGACTGTAACAGTCTTTTCACCTTAAGGAGAGGACAAAATCATAATATATTACTCCATTAAAAAATAACTTGAAATACAGCATATTACTCTTCAACTTAACACACGTTTCAAACTTCCAAGGAGCACTGCACAAACACGCTTTTGTAAAACAACCTCACAGCACTTTGATGTGACCGTATGTTCATTAAAAGGAAGTATTACTACTTACATACATAAGGTACATAATGAATTCAGTGTGTGTCTAGAGTTGGCTAATGCCATTAAAGCACATGCCAAAAGCACAGACTATAAATCAAAATGTGATTTGTCAAAGTAAGATCTTAATATGATACAGGTTAGAAATAAATAAATAAACCACTAACGTTCTGATACGGGATTAGCGAGGAGAGCTAAGCCCAAACTGTGACCAGGTTGAAGCTGACATCTCTTTGTTCTATCTAAAGTGTTGGCTATTCCTCTTTCTTCCACCTGGATAAGAACAAAATTAGCATGCACCAGGCATTCTTGACTCCTCCACGGATTTATATCTCTAATGCCGTTTTAAAGACTAATATTCTTTCCAAAATGTTGACATAAAACAGTTGGGCAATTACAGATTTTTTTAAAAGCCCACTTACTGAAGTTTTTAAAAACCTAGATTTTTCTTAAATACAAAAATTTGTAAAACATTTGACATTAGTTTATTAATTCACTTCCAAATTGAGGAATATTTAACAAAAGACTAGAAAGAGCAGACATAAATAAAAAGGCCAGCCACAAAGAGAACTATCAAAAACGTAAGAAAATATAGTTAGTGGATACTGGAGTTGTCCAGGAAATGTGAGCAAAGACATAAATACTGTTCCATGTCATATACCTTCTCTTTCCTATGTTTTCACCTCTCTCTCAGCCTGGGCTCCTTCAAATTGGCATAAAATCTCATCCCAAACACTTCCCATTAATCCCCCAAACATGTTCCCTAGATCCTGAGTTCCCTGCATTAAAGGCTGTTTTCATTCACTGGATGCCCACTTCCTGACTTCACCTGGGTATACTACTCATTCTTAAAATTTAGCAAAGTATTACTTACTTAAGGAAGCTTTTCTAGCTCCCCTCACACCCACTTTTATACCTCTCACTGAACTTCTCACATGGTTCTGCAAATCACTGGTCTGCTAGTCTGTATCCACCAACAGCCAAAAAGCTTTATAGGGAAAGGAAACATTTAGAATTATTCTCTGTATCTCCAAGACCTATCACATTACCTATACAGGTGGTGCTAATATGTGTTACTGAATAGATAAATAAAATTGCTCGTCATATTTTTAAAAAACCTAAGAATACTATCTTATCTAGAACGATAGGAATCTACACATTATTTCACCTTGCTATTCAAAATGTTGCTTCCATTACAGTCATTGCAAACGTCCCAAGACTAATACATAAAGGTCAATCTTGAAGAATAGAGTACAGAATTAAAGAAAAACTTAGAAAGTATTGACAGGTTTTAGAGTCTACACAGGTGAAACAATAATATAACATACACTTAGCCCTATAGTAGGTGCACTTCGACTCAGAAAGTATGTCAACATTCAGTCAACTTCTTCCAAAGACTCATACCTCAGGAAGTTCAGCAGTGTTTACACGGAAACTGTTTCTGCACATCTTGGGACTTTTCCCAGACTCCTGGAGGGCAGATTTATCAAAACCAACGAGGAGTGATAAGACCCAAAACTGAAGCCGTACTGACAGAATCAGATTCTTTCACAGATTAAAAAACTGGATGGCGAAATGCAGGCCAGGAAAGAAGCCCTGTAATTTGGAGAGCAGCAGCTTCAGCAGCAGAAACACGAGGCTAGAATTCAATTCCTGCTTTCAAACCATTCTCCATCATGCCTCCAGAGCTTACAGCTCCTGAGTTGGTGGGGGTAAAGAAGAGGGCTCAGCTTTTCATTATTTCCTTTTAATAGATTAACAAATACACATACAGAGACCATCAGGATCTATCCAAGTGCTCCTCGGTGCTGCAATGGTACAGAATTTTCTGAAGGACTCCTATCTGAACACAGACAAAACTGAAAGCAAGCAACGAGAGTGGTTACAACCTACTGACCAGGAAAGCAGCACTCCAAGCTCAATGGCTGCTGCTCCGTTCAGACCCTGCAAACGTCTCTTCTTGTGGCGATAGAAAATCGATTTGAAGATCTGAGGTAACTTAATCCGCTAAGGCCAACGTTAGGCGTCACATGGTGACAGAGCTCTTCTATCAGACACTGACCCCTACCTGACACAAAGTGCTACAGCTCTTTCTCACTGTGAGTTAGGAAAACCTTTATAGTAACTTGTTTTAAACAAATCACAATCTGTGCATCAATTACAGATGGTAGAGGTACAAAATTAGGACTCTTTCCCCCCAAATTATCTACTACTCGACGGCCTTCTAAGTTCCTGTCCCTTTGTTGGTTACGCTTGCAACTTCAGTAGCTTGCTTCTACCTGGTTTCTGGGTGGCATTGCTCTCTGGTAACTGCTGTTGCAGCCAGCAGAATCATTTCAGTAAGAGAGCTGATAGGATCAGGCCCTTCTGGTGTCTCTAAAATTTCAAGTTTAGTATCTGTGAAAAATGGCTAAAATGCCAAAATTCAAAGGGAATTAAGAGAGGAAAATAGTCTGAAATGTGTAGCTCAACATACACATACTGAGGGAAAAGTACCTACTCAAAATCTGATGGTGGGGCCACAGGGCAGGGGAGGAGAAAGTTTGGTCGTGGACAACCACCCAACAGACAGAAGACCCTCAATGACACCTAGAGGCTGTCTGCGGCTTGCTGAAATGAGATACTTAACCAAAAAGGGGGAGAAGATTCAGACACATGGTTTCCAAATGAAAATGATTGGGGTAAATCAGTTCTATTTACATTTGAGGTGGGTGGGGAGAAGAGAAGGACCAATTTGCTACAAAAAAAACAACAAAAAACAGATATACTTGAATGGACAAATATGGTTTTCTCTCTTTATTCATACTTAAGGATCATGAAGACACCAGTTTATCCAAAAGTGTAATGAAACAGGAAATATACAAGAGGATAGAAGGAAAATGTAAACATATATATTAATCTTACTTTATATAATACATATTTCTTATAACTAGCAAGTACTGTTATTTACTTTCAAAAATGCTGTTTGAAGAGACAACTGTTGAAAAAGATAATACGAATGTACTTTATTCCCTTAAGGGGGTGAGAGTAGTGAATTTGCTCAATTTGTAAATCCTGTGTTCAGAATACCTTTTTAATGATAATGTATTTACACCCCTCCTTTCCTTTCTTTCTTTTTTTTTTTTTAACTAAAACAGACTTGAATTAACTACTGAGGGGGAGAGAGAGAAAGAGGAAGAGAGAGAGAGAGAGAGAGAGAGAGAGAGAGAGAGAGAGAGAGAGAGAGAGAGAGAGAGAGAGATCGCTCTCTGGAGCCCCATCTCAAATCTCTTTGAGTCAGACTTATAGTCAGACTTTGTTCTCCGGAAGGGGAAGTAAAACTGCATGAATCACCAAGTGCATTCATTATTGTATTTATCAGGTTAATATTGGAATTTAAAACTCCTGGGAAATATGAACTTTCTGGTTTACAGAGGCTTTGGTATTATCTATCCCAAGTTAATTCAGAGTTATATATTAATCATCTTTGACATAAAGGCCTAAAGTACAAGTTACTTGATTTTGTTCTTAATCTGATAGTTGCTCATCTACTTATTGTGTTCATTTTATCCTTTTCTGCTCAAAAGACTTATTCTTCTGAATAGACAGAAAATTATATTGGTAATAGTTTTCTAGTGAATGCAAAAATACCTATTTGGTTTGGATAGTAAAGGAGCAGTAGTTATATAACTTGTTTGGGAAGTCAGTTAAATATGTATATGTTTAATATGCAGAGCTGAATTTTTTTTTTAAAGCAGGTGTTGTGTGGTTCACGTTTTCTGTGGGCAGACATAACGATCTAAGCAGTGTTTTATTAATCTAAAGTGTGATATGAGTAAGTATTAATAGTAATAATGAAACCAGTTCAAATTCTAAAATAGTAGCCTATTTGGCTCAAAAGAATATAACTTACCAAGGTGTTAGGTTTATTTATAAGAACTATGTACTAATGACTTTTTTTTCAGTCTTCCTCTATTACATAACCAGGGCTTGGTTGTAGAATTAGTAGTTGAAACTGAAGTGTGGGGCTTTTTCATTGAAGAGATGTTTTTTATTACTGCTATTTCTTATGAGGTTAGATACCACCCGCCTAGCTTCCCGTTACACTAAGAAAGCTGTTGTCTTATGTGTAGAACAACTCCAAATGGATTTGAGTATCGTTTTTTTCCCCCCTCTGTTTCTTCTTTTTCCTAAACATTTATCTGGAAAAGACTCTTGATACCCTTGAAGAATGCTACAAAACATGCTAGAGTGGGTAGATCAGTGGGCACCTAGGGATTCTACCAACAGACACATCATACAATAAAGTAGCAAGAAAATCAGTACCTAAAGACAAATCATTACAGCTTTTTATTTCCTAGTTCCCCATATTCCAATGGCAAATATTTCTCCCCCCCTCAAATGTGACCTATGAGATCATATTTCTGAAAGAAAATTACTTTGAGACAAATGCATTGGATAGTTACTTTAAGCCTGAATATGCAGCATATTTAAACATGGTTTATATTTCTTGGTCATATGTTTTTCTCATGTCTCTAAAATAAAAGTAGAAAATCCCTCAAACATTTAAATCTTTACTGGAAACTGTAATTAATTAGTTTCATGTCTAAATTTTCTAATTGTACCATTAATATAAAAATTAAATTTTACGAAGAAGTATATAATTTCATGTATTAATATGAAACAGACCTATGTATTAAAAATACTATAATTAACATGAGCACTTAGTCTGACTAAGCAGACTGGCATTCAACACAAGCAGATGACATGAACTAGGTTTTAGCAAATTTAAACAAATCAGAGCATATTTTACATAATGATAAAATCATGCATTTGCGACTCACAGCCTAATTTTAATGTCTCTATACAGATAAAACTAGTGGATGTGCCATTGTTTTGTCCAAAGGAAGAAAACAAGATTTCATTTTCAGTTACAAAAACAAAAATAACTTGAAAATGTGGTTTATGGAAGGTTAAAGCTATACCAATGGATATATTTTGATCTAAGTAGTTAACATAGCTATAAAATTTAATTCTATGGAATTAGGGTCTTGGATGCTTTTTAAATTCATCTTTTCAAAATTTTATGGTTCTTTATACTACTATGGAAAGAGATACCCACTATATTAGGTGGAAAAAAATCAAGGCACTACTATTATCTAAGAAATGGTAAGGGGAGCAAACACAGGTGTACATATAATATACACACATGCATATACATGCACACATACAATGAAAGGATATACAAAAATTCTACTTTTTTAAAAAAAAAGCCCTTATGCTTAAGGATAAGAACGGAATAGGGTCGAGGGAACAGGGAGAGAAGCTAGCCTTATTTGAATAGTTTTTGGCTCTTCCTTTGGAACTCTGTATTTTACATACTTATTTTAAAAAGCACAG
This sequence comes from Rhinolophus sinicus, assembly GCF_057876585.1. Taxonomy (NCBI): domain Eukaryota; kingdom Metazoa; phylum Chordata; class Mammalia; order Chiroptera; family Rhinolophidae; genus Rhinolophus; species Rhinolophus sinicus. The sequence goes on along the minus strand of NC_142517.1, from coordinate 148,378,974 downwards.
CTTTAACAAATATAAACCTCTAATGATCTAAAGCAAAATTAAATTGATTTGTTTTATTGAGTTGGTGCCATAACCACACTGATAGAAACTTTGTCGAGTAGCTTTAAAAGACAGTAATCTGTCTACGTGTACTCTAAAAATGACAACAAAAAACCTTAAAATGGTTTCAGTGATATTATTTTTAGATATGATTGATGAGCTTAAATAAAAGCCACGTACTCCTGTATTTGAAGTGGAATTATGTCTAAGAATTCTTCATGTTTTTATTTTTTAACAAAATATTTCTCTTTATTCTTTCTACTGAAAGGCTTGGAAATAATGACCAGTCAGTGGTAATGAACATCCATAGCAAATAGATTATAGACTCTAATTACCATTTCCCACAGGAAGGACTCAAAGCTTACTGGAGAAATGGTTGCTTCCAGGTCTAGGGTAAGAAAGTTTCAGGAAGAGCCTGGAATAACGTGTCACAGCAGATAACAAAGAAGTCATCGTGGACCATGGACAGCATATCAAAAGGGCTCAAGAGCCAACTTGAGAAGGTGTCCATATGCCAACGATAGGATGATTTGAACACCAATAACTCGAATGAATTGGCACACATCAAATATATTTAAAGTCATGCGTTTAGTTGACAATCCAAAAAAATTCTCATCACATTTGAAGCATACTAGAATACCATCTTATTATTTTTGAAAACTAGTAAGTAATGGAAAGAATCAAGTCTTTACCCAGACATTTTATACAAAAAAAAAAATGTAACTAGAGGTAGGCAAAGAGTTGATATAGGGAAATTATAAGTAATCCAACAAATAAATGAAGAAGGAAAGACAAAGTTAGGAAAATACCATTTTGTAACCTCTTAACCTCTAATGAAATACTGTAATTGATTTAGGCAATGATTATAATGATGGATTTTTTTAAAAAGATGCTAACAGACTTGTGATGGAAATTCATAACACCGCCTAGAAAGCATTTTTTGTGACAAAACAATTTGATTAACACTCCTTGTAGCTAGTCACCAAAGATGTCCCACCTCTCCCCAATAAACTTCCGTTTGTTCTTATTTTTGTAATGCCCAACCCCTAAAGCTGGGCTGCCCCTGTGATTCATTTTAATTAACAGAACGTGGTAGAAGTGACACTGGGTGACTTCCGAGGCTAGGTCAGAAGAAAATTTGCATTAAGCCTCGGAACACTCAGTGGGGTAAGCCAGCTACCACAGAAAAAGTCTGACTATATAAAAATCCAACCCAGCCATGTGGAAAAGCCCCAGTGAGGAAGAGATGTGGGGCTAGTCCCCAGCTCTTCCAGCCTTCTCAGCCCAGGAGGCAGTCATGTAAGTAAGAAAGCTTTCAGAAGACCCCAGCCTCAGCTACCATCTCACTGTAACTATAGGAGGGATCCCAAGTGAGAAACACCCAGCTGAGCTTATCCATCCTCAGAACTGTGAGAGAATGTCTATTGGTGTTTGAAGCCACTAAGTTTGAGTGTTGTGTCTTATGCAGCAACAGGTTAATGGGACAAGCCTAACGACCAGTGTGTAGGAAATACAGATGACCTGGTAAATGAAACCACGAGGAAGCAAGGGAAGGAAGGGGAAACCTACAGGTTAGAAAGAATGAATTGACATACATGAAGCTTAACTACGATCTTGTTTATGGGTTGAATTTTTTAATCAGGAGCTGATAAAGGTTATGAAACTTCAGGGGACATGTGCACATTACTAGATATCTGATATTAAGAAATTACTGCAAAATATTTTAGGTGTGGCTGTATTTTAAAGGAAAGTCCTCAACTTTAAAGATACAAACTAAAATATTCATGGATGAAATAGATGGAGGGCAGTGGGGAGTAGATAGAGTATGGATGAAGTTAAGCCATGAATTTATAAACATTGAAACAGGAAGTTCATTTTATTATTTTCAATACTTTTGCATGTAGCTGAAATTTCCCTTATAAAAATATATATACTTTGCTGAACAATTTGGCTGTTTTTCGTTAAAGTGTGTGACAGACTTAAAACCTAATGATAGCTGAAAGATGCCATGATTTTATAATCTATATTTTGTAAAACTCTTTTTAGTCAAGAAAAAAAATACTTTCACATCCCCACATGTCCAAACTATTGATCCAAATATTTAGCTTGGATACCCCTTCCACTTCAAAATAGGTGTCATAATATCCTATCCAGGCGCACATACTGAGCTGGGTCAAGATAATTCATGTGCAAAAAAAATGTTTGAAAACCATACTCTGCTACACAAATATAAAACACTGTTGGAAGGAGGGACCATATGTTTAGCACAATAGTTGGCATATACGCAGTGAACGCTCCCAAAACCTGAAAGTTCAGGACTATGTCCTTAATGCATTTAGCCCTGATGCCAGGCACAATGCCTAAAAAATAGTAGAAATTCCATAAATATTTTTTGGATGAACGAGTAAACTGGGGACTGTGGGGGAATGGAGATTTTTGATACAAGAGCTTTTGCTTTAGATCCTGAATCTTCTCAAAAAGGTCCAACTGAGCAACAGTGTGTGAGTGATTACTTACTGCGAACCCACCAGAACTATTTGCTCGAACAACTTATATTCATACATACGAGTATCTAACTACTGGTGAATTTTAGCACTGTTTTTAAGCTTTTATATACGGAGTACAATATGGATGACTACTATCTCAGTGCCCTACACCCGATCAAATCTACCTTTGTGTGCTGTTTATTTTCTTAAAAAATAATAATTATAAGAGAATGAAAGCCTGGTATTTAATACATGCTGGTCAAGTGAGCAATAAACAACTGCAAACTTTCCCAGGGGCTATTTGGCTCTGTCTCATCATCAGGAAGCTAAAGCATATGTTGGATGTCAGCCTGGGTGGACACAAATGTGTCCTACTTATTCAAGGTTTCCATTGAAGCCACAGTTTATAAGTTTTGTTTCTTAGGGGTACATGTCAAACTTCATTTAGCATTAGTTGGTATCCAGATATACTGAACAGCAAAAAAGGCAGCATTCAGGGGCAAAAAAATATGCCTGCTATATGAGCAATAATGTCAGTTTCATTTATGTAATTCACGAAAAACAAGAGGAGAAATACAATGGAAAAGCTGACAGTAGGAAATCAAGATAAAAATTATCCATTAAATTTGTAAGTATAAAACCGCATATGGACAAGGAGAACTATTAAAGCCATGTTTTAAATCAAAATCTAAGAGGTGGATAGTTTTAGAGTTAAGTTCTTTTAAAATGTTGTGTTTTCTAATTCTTTAAGTTTCAAAGGTAATATACTTACGTGGAGCATGTTTATATGTACAATATTTTCATTTTTCCTAAGAATGCTTTACAAACTTACGTAGGAAAATCTCCAAATTTTAAATTTATAAGGGACATTTGTGGAACTGAAGTTTCACTTTGGGACATTTTCATAAAAAGTAAAAATTTGGTAGACTGTAGAATACCCATAAAATTGACCCCAATAAAACAATATTTAAATAATGTTTTACAAAGTTATTTTACATTTATTAATTCACTTAAACCTCAAAACACCCTGTGAGTTAGGTATTATAAAGCTAAACACATAGGTGTGTAATGTGGGGCTCAAAACTCAATAAGTTTGTAAACCTAAGTTATCTACCTCCATATTATTGATTGTTTGAACTACACTACAATACTTGGAAAGCAGTTTTCAAGTATGATTGTGATGCTTACAACTGTGAGACAAGTTATCATGCCATTTTCAACATTATTTTTCTAAGACTCATCTGTGTTGTTCAGTTTAGCTTCGTTCATTCACTTTCAATGCCATCATGTGAATACACTATAGACTATTTATTCATTTGTCTCCTGAGAGATATTTGAATTATTATCCTTTTGGAAATGATACCCAGTACTGCAATGAACTTATTTGTACATATCTCCTAGTGGACATGTCGTAAGAGTTTTTCTAGGGCTTATACTCAGTAGGAGAATTATTACTGAATCACAAAGTATATGTATGCTCAACTTTACTAAGAATGTCTAATTTTTTCCAAAGTGTTCATATCATCTTATATAACATATCTCATTATGCTTTAACAAAATTTAAAACCTACAGATTAGTTTTAAATGCTTACAGAAGATAAAAAAGACAAGTATATATGTGTTACATGTATTGTTTTATATGTATCAATATTAACACAATTTTAACCCTCAGTATGTGTAATAATAAGGATCCGAAAAGGAGCCTTGAAAACTGTTTGGAAACGGAACTTTATATTTTAAAATAAAGTGATTACATTTTTATTTTAAGATGGAAATAAAAACAACAATAAACATGATTTAATGTATCATGCCAAATTCTAATCATTTTGAGATTCCCAAGATAACCGCTCTTAGTTTTAGTTTTTGTTTTCTTCTAGACACTTCAATCAAAGTCCACAGAAATTGGACCTTGAGAAATGAAGGAAGGGATTTAGTAATGTTTATTCTTCCAGAGGAGTTTTTCCTCTCCCTGGATACATTTATCTTGAAAACATTCAAATTAGTCAGTTATCAAAGACATAAAATGATGACAAATTACTAACCCAGTGGTTCAAAAAAGGAAAATTAAGTCGAGTATTACAAAAGTAAATGTCAGCATATAATCTCAATGTGGGTATTTATTTATAAACACAAACCTATACTATTGTGTATATACTCGCATATACAATATATAACAGACATTTGAACCATATACAAAAACAGACATTTATATGGAATTTGATAGAAATAGGCCTAATTAAAAGTTGTAATATGTTCTTTCTACACCAAGGGGATGGGCTTGTGTACCCCACGAGGTTTCCACGCTCCATTTTAGGGATCACCGTACCAACCTTACAAGAACTGCAGTGAGAAGCACATAGCCAAACTTGCATAATGACACTGCTATGTTGTTTGCAAATACACATTCTTCAGTTATCTATTCAACCTATTGTTATTACTCTGAAGAAAGTAATGTGTCTATCAGATTTAAAATAGATAACACCCAATCAGTTCAACAATGGTGTTTGGAAATAACATAAATGAGGATTAAAGGCACTGTCTTTAGATTTGACTTATGTTCCAGGAACTCAATGGAAAAACAAAACCGAAAAATCACCTTTTTGTTATTGGGTAATTGATTTTTTTTTTTTGATTTTTTTTTTAGCTTTCAAAGTAGATAAAATCAACACCTTAAAAGACTTGTCTTTAACCCAGGCTTTCTTTTATTAAAGTGTACAATTGCAGGTGCATGCCTAGAGGAATAATAGTTTGTTCCTAACAAAAGAGTCTGGATGCCACAATATGCCTTTTGCCAGAGGCATCGTTCCCCAAAGCACACAGCTAACTGCATCTCCTGCTGTACCTGTAACAATTTAATTGTATAAGTCAGCCTAGTCAAGCATCTCCAGCTCATGACTGGGAGACATGAAATTCATTGTCATTATTGTCCCTGTCATTTTGGATCATTATATCCTGCTGCAGAATTTTCCTCACTTCAGTGCATTTTTACCTCCAGGAGCCAGGGATTATAGCTGAGGTTGGGGTGGAGGCAGGACCATGAACCACATTTACCTCAGGGGAGCCAGAGATTAAATTGGCTTTGCTCTCTTAGGAGCTGAATTCATCTATTTGTATGCTGTGAGTTCTAGGTTGGAATAAAACTGAATATTTTAGTGAAACCTGGGCTTTAATTCCCCCTTTGAACCGTGGATAGCACCAACTTTTATTTACATTAGGAAAGCTAATGTAATCTCTTGTAGGTTGTTATTTTCATATGTGCATAAAGAATACTTAAGGGCATCATCGGAGATGAAGTAACAGACATCTCTCTCTCTCTCTCTCTCTCTCTCTCTCTCTCTCTCTCTCTTTCTCTCTCTCTCTCTGTTAATGCTTTGACTCTCAGAAGGAAGAATTTAAAACTATAATTTTGTTCTCCAGTTTTATCTTAGAGAAGCTTAATGGGGGCATTGAATGGTATTAAATATCTAATAATTTTTAATTATATCTCATTTTCTGTGCACTGGATTGGATGACTGGAGTCTTCCTAAAATGGCACCAAAGATCTACCCTGGGAACAGGAAGATAGAAGTAAAGTTGACAAAGGAAGACAAAATAAGGTCCTGAGGAAACTGGCTCCCTTTCCACAGCTGGTTCACAGAATCTCACAGCCTGACAAGTCACCCAAAACTGTTACGCCTTAAACACTTCTTCCTGATTTGGGAGAGCTGGACCATACTCTGCCTTGTAACCCCTTATCAGTGGTAATTGCCATGGCCGGGGGCCAGATGACTGCTCTCCGGCAGGAGACGGCCAGGAGCAAATAGGAAACAGTAGGACATGTCTCAGTCTGAAAACCAGTGACTTGACTATGTTTTCTCTAACAGAATATAAGAAGAAAATATAACCTGGTATGTCACTTCCTATCCCAACTTTCATTTCACGTGGATTTTACTGAGAAATTTGACATTTACTTTGTCTGCACTGAAAAAAATAGTAGTTATCCATCCATATGTGTTTTCTTTTTCAGCAGTTAACAAAATATGGCAATGGATCATACCTATGCCAAGCACAGAATAGCCACTGCCATTGCAATGGTCATCACTATTTATTGAGGATGAACTGTTCTTATGAGTAATTAAGATACATTTTTTGACTTTTGTATATTTTGTACTTCTGCAGGAACATCTGACAGCTCTAACATCTCAGTGTTGATGGAACATTAAAGATTGTCTAAGCCACTGGTCCAAATAAATGGCAATGCTCACTAGCCCATCTGACTCTATTTCATACCATTATATGTCACTTTTCATTGACCCGGAAGTAACCGTATAATGTATAGTTTTCAGTTCACAAAACTTCTTGTAGCATTGAAAAGTTCTTTTAATTACTTGTGCTGCTTTTTCTCATAATCAAGACTCTCTCCCAAGGTAGCAATTATAAAAATTGTTATTTCTGTTCCTTTTAAAATGGTTAATTTTATGAATTTCACCTCAATAAATTGTTCTTTAAGTTAAAAAAAAGAAAAGTTATTTCAAGAGGCACAGGGTAAAGGGGATCAAATATATGGTGATGGAAGGAGAATTGACTCTGGGTGGTGAACACACAATGCAATATATAGATGATGTATTATAGAATTCTACACTTTAAACTTATATGACGAACTAATGTAATCCCAATAAATTTAATAAAGATTAAAACTAAATGAATAAATAAAATTAAAAAAAATAGAAAGTAAAATTCCCTTTTTACCCTTCTACCCTCGTAATATCACTTTTTTTCCCAAAATGAATCACTATCTATTTGGCGTATCAAATAAATATGCATGTATTCAGAAAAATAAAAAAGCCCCAATGCATTTTGAAATCATTTGGGTGACTACTATTACATTCCATAACAGTTATTTATGAAGAAGCATATTTGTTTCTTATAAAAAACAAAGGGGGGGGGTATCTTATAAATTACATTGTTCAGATCTTGTCTGCAATGATAGATGTTCAGGAAGTTACGTTTTTCTCCCTGAATACTTTGGTAACAGGATGATGATATCATTTTTTGGTCAAGGTGTAAGACATTCCTTCCTTTCTCTGAGCACACATTTTCTGCATTTAATTCCTTTACCTATATGCTCCTTTCTACCTTATTTCCATGTTGATATTTAATTTATGCATCACACCATTAGGAAAAACAGAAGTTGCCTGATCTGTGAACACAGTTGTGAAACCCCAGAACTACACTGTTTCACATTCTTGCTTTGCTCTACCTCAAGCATGACATAGTTGGGCTTATATCATTTCCAAACAAGGGAAAAAAGAAATTATTTATTTCAAATGTCTAGAATATAAGTATTTTTACCCTTTCTATTCAGGACTTAAGATTTTACAATAAATTGTAAATGATCAAGGTGAAAGGGATTAAGAAGTACAAATTAATAGTTATAAAAATAGTCATGGGGATATAAAGTACAGCATAGGGAACATACTCATTATGTATGGTGTCAGATGGGTATGAGACTTATCAGAGTGATCACTTCGTAACGTATGTAACTGTCTAATCACTACGTTGTATACCCGAAACTAAGATAATATTGTATGCCAACTGTAGTTGAAAAGCAAATCTAAAATAAATAAATGAATCAATATTAAAAAGTATGTTTTTAAAATTTTCAAATATCAATTTGAAGTTATTTTAAATAATTTTAATTTTTTCAATAATCTTTGCTAAACTCATAATTTTGCAACCTGTACAAGCTATAAAAGCCAAGTCTAGATTTAAGAAATTATTCTTCCTCTTGATTCTAATATGATGTTTCTTTTGCATATGTGACATAGATTTCCCTTGTTTTTTTCTATGTAGGATCAATAAGAATCTATAATTTATAACAGTATCAAATCAACATAAGACAGAACACTACAAATTCAGATGTGACATGCACTAATAATCCTCTTAAGGAAATTCATATATGCACAAGTTAAAAAATAAATAAAAGTTGTTAGCTTTCGATATATCACATGCTAGAGAAACTGACCAAGTGTTTATGAGGGTTTGCGCAAGAAGTGAAGAGCACAACACTTCCAACAGGACAGGTAGGACGCCATTTGCAGAATGCCTTCTTACTCCAGGACCAAACCCTCTTTGGTATAATCACCCAATAAACTACAATGGATTAGTATTAAGGGTCTGATTCTGAGAAAGCAGATTCACAGCTAAGGCTGTCCTTTAATATGTAGGCTCAATCAAGAGCACCAAAAATGTAGTTAAGTGCCCGCCCCCTGTGGTGCTGAGATGCTGGCAGGCACTGTAAACTGTGAATTTTCTAGCTTTTAATATTTGTCTAAGACCCTTAACATTTCCTAATATTATTGCTCCTAGGACATTTTCTTGAGTTTGTCCCCATCGCTCCCTTTGCACGTACACATTTTACATTCATACATGAAAGCCTGACAGACAGCTAAATTGATTCAGAAACCTAACACTGAGAAGAAAAAAAAGAAAAGAAGACGGAAAAAAAGGCGGGGATGGCCTTGAGGATATATCATAATATGAAATACAAACATCAAAATCTCCTGAAAACAAACCACAAAAATAAACATTTCTTCATGCTAAAAGTTTAGATATCTAACGAGAAATAGAAAAGATTACATAATGAGGATTTAGTAAAGTCACTGAGCGATAGCACCTACACTGTCCTTTATGTCACAAAATTTCTGACTTTTTGAACATGTACAATTATCTGTGTCCAGCTATTTCCTTACAAATGAACATCCTTGGATTATTTTCTAATTCCATACACCCTTTAAAACCATAGCAAAATTTCACAAATGGTTTTCCTATTTTGTTTTGTATTGTATTGTGGTCCATCTGGAGATATACTCAGTGGTTAGTTCCTTCAAATAAAAGTGTACAAAATTATATTTTTCTCACACACACAAACAATGAACAGTGAATACATGACAAATGGATACTAGATAATGTCACTGTTACAAAACACCTAACAACAACAAAAAGCAATAAAAACTGAGGGTTTGGTTTAACAAATGCAAAGTTCATCTACCTTCATCATAGATTATATGTTCAGGAATTGTGTCCTGTGCAAAATACAAACATGTCAATTTCAGCCCAGGGGGCATTTTTATCTAGGTTTATAACCCCTTGAAAATAGAGGTTTCATCTAGAAAACCTAACAGATCCTCAGCTGCTTTGAACATTATAATATATTCATAAGGCAAGTATTCACTGGCAAACATAACAAATTAAACGGCATGAAGGTGGGATCCAAATTCATAATGATGGAAAATGGACCAAACCAACCATAAGACACAAAGTAGAGTGACAAAAGAAAAAGAATATGCAAAAATATTAAAAGCAAAACACTATGCAGAATTTTTTAGCTAGTATTAAAGAAAATGGTGAATGCAGCTGTGCACATGTGTTTGCATTAAAACTAAAAATACAAAACCACCTCATTAAGAATATACTGTAAGCATCACGACTGAGAGAAAAGTATCTTGTAAAAAAAAAAAAAAAAATCACATACCATCATAGTAGACAATTGCTCCTACCAGTTTGTCCTTCTGGAGCATTGGGAAATGTTCAAGGGCTCTCGATTTGCTGAGGACATAACTGCTTTTCAGGCAATTACTTCCTGCTACCAGATCATATAGCTTGATTCCTACCCAGTAGTAAGGTAACTGCCACCACCTACACAGCATAAATAGGGAGAAAACTTTCTTTAGAAACAGAAACGGAATATAACGTAACAGAATGTCATTTTAAGTTATAAAATACTTTTCATCTAAGAAGAACAAAGTATGTCTAGTCGTGTACTGCAAAAGAAACAGAACGGCATGACTGTTTTTGACACCAGTCTAGCTGAATTGTATAAGCGAATGAATCGGTGAGACTGTAAATTACCTCTAAGGCAGTGGCTCTTCACCTGGCTGCACGTTAGAATTCTCTGGGGAGCACCAAGAATAAATACAGATGCCTAGGGCCTCACATGTCTAGAGACTGATTTAACTAGACTCGGGTGGGGGACTGGATGACTAGAATGGACACCCAGAGTAGAGCATAACTAGCTTAAGATGTTCTAAACAATCTCTGACAAAACATAGACCAAAATGCAGAAATCTGTTTCTAGGCCCCCATGACACTCCTGTAGCTAACAGAGGTACATAATCCAACTTTTCCTATTACCTGTATTCCAACTTAAGGCAACTCCATGGACAGCTTTAACATTAGGAAAATTAAGTTTTATAATTTAGAATCTGACACCTCCAAACCAAATTTCAGTTTGGGTTGACTTGGAAATTTAAAATGACCCAAAATGATCCAGGTTCGGAGTTGGTACATGTTAGGTTCAAATGACCCTCTTATGTTCCCCAATGCGAATACAGTTGCTCCCCTATACACTGTCAGAAACTGGAGTAAGAAACTACTAATTATAAATACAGAACATAACCTTCTTTCTCTTCAGGATGTAGCCCTTAGAGGTGGGTCAGTAGAGAATAGTTTAGGAAAACCACATTTTTAAATACAACAAAGGAAAATATTTGAAAAGGATTAAAGATTAGGACCAATTAAAACTACATTAAGCTCCAGGTATGAGAATCTAACCTTACTGAAAGCATATTTTGGTAATCTGATATAAACTAAATTTAAACTTTGACCTCCAACAATAAAAAAGCTACTTTCCCCCTCTGAAGACCTGAAATTCAGATTGGGGGCCTGCCAGCTTAACTTTCCGGGTTTTTAACTGAGTCCTAATTAGATTCCAAGCATTACTCAGAAGGGGCAGAGCCCAGACCCAGACCCCAGTCCACTGGCCTGGTGGTCCCCTCACTGCCATCATGCTTCAGATGCCTCTCCTAGCTTTTCCACACCCTTTGCTTCAGCTCCTGGTTTGTGATATTACAGCCTAGCACCCAGTTTGCGCTAGAAACTCAAAGTGAAATCGTTGCCTTAAGCCACAGTGTGTATTTGCAGTGATTCCCATTTTGCATGAACTGCTTTAATCCTGGTATGGGCAAAGGTTAAGTATGCGCTATTCCAATCTACCCCCACATCATGTTCTAATTGCTATAGGTTATCTTATTTAGAAATCAAGGCAAGCAAAATCCACGTGGGGGCCATTGGCAGCCAGTTCCTTGCCTGAGACCCCTGCAGCCTCACTTGCCACTCAGCTCATCAACCATTTTCTGTTTTTCAAGCTTGGCATTCACATGTTGTTCAGGTTTGTTAGACACAAAAATAAAATCTGCCTTTTAACTCTTTTTTTTAAAGAGAGAAATTAAACAAGTTTCAGCCTGGGCCAGAATCAGCAACTGAAAATTCAAATTCAGGGATGTCCAAAAAAACAAAAAAAAGAAAAGAAAACTACATTAAGAAATATATATTGAGGGCAGCCGGTTGGCTTAGTTAGAGCACAGTGGTCATAACACCAAGGTCGCCAGTTCGATTCCCACATGGGCCAGTGAGTTGTGCCTTCCACAACTAGATTGAACAACAACAACAACAAAAAAAACGACTTGACTTGCAGCTGATGGGTCCTGGAAAAACACACTGTTCCCCAATACTTCCCAATAAAAATAAAAATAAAAAGAAAGAAAGAAAGAAAGAAAGAAAGAAAGAAAGAAAGAAAGAAAGAAAGAAAGAAAGAAAGAAAGAATATTGAGGGAGTATTTCCATTAAAACAGTGTTGTTTTATTGACCTCAGGTAAGCAAATGTATATAAAAATCAAAATGCTTACTTGTAAACTGGAAGCATTATAGGTAACGGAGCTGATAAATGGGGAGCAATTTCTAATAGGTTGGCACGTTCATAAAGGGCTTCTTTTACCATCCTATACTGAAAAGCAAAACAGAGAAAATTAGTTTGGCAGTAACAGATCATAATATTTTCAAATGGTAAATAGACACCCTGCCAACTGATTGATACACAGAAACCTCTCTACCTCTGAGCGAGGATAGCTCCTTCCTAATCAAATTTCTAATAATACATCATGCTGTCAACCTGAAAGATTTTTTAGAAACCTTAACTGTATTTGCATAGGAGAAAAACATGCTGTCAGAGTTCCCAGGTGTAAGATATTTTCCTGACTTGAGTTACAAGATTATTGTAACAATTTATCTTGCATTCTCTGTATTGTCCTTTTTAACCATCCCCTACATTTTCCCATGGAAGAGATAACAGATTGTTCAGATTCATGCAAAAGCTTTCTTGCCTCCACTAACACAAGCAGAGACATTACTTAGGAGTTGCACAGTATTTTATAGATTATTATTTTTAAAAAAAAAAGCTTATCTCTTAACTCCTTTAGGTCCTCATTATACCTTTCTGAAGAACGAGCATTACTAGTTTTACTAATGAGAAAATACTAACAGAAAATACTAATTTTACAAATGAGAAAACTAAGGCTCATAGAAATTGAATCAAGTAAGCTGGAACACATCACAAGTCCTCTGATTCTAAATCCTGTGCTCTTTTCCTTGGAGCCATCATGATGTCGAAGAGACACCTAAGAAAAAGGGACAGATTCACAACTGACAATGTCAAGTTACTGCTTCTGTATTTTTCATGTACGAAAAGCAGACAGGGAGTTCAGCTGATTTTTTTTTACCCCTCTGGGAAATGTCATCTTCCACGCTGCCTTGGCAGTTTTCAAATAGTGGCAGACCGGACACAATACAGTGTGACATAAGAAAAGCATGACTCAGATCATCTTTTCCTTAAGAATATGTCAGTGACAATATAAACGTATGATTGCAGTTGCAGTTAAGATCAATTTAATACTCCTCCTGTGTTACATACAACACAGCTTCCCTGAAACTGTTTTGGAAGCAGCAATTTTAGTGGCTAGTGGCCAAAAAAGGGGGGAAAAAATCACAATTGTTAAAACCAACACATCTGAAAGTGATTCTGTAAATCTGCTACTTTGACATGCCTGTGTAGAAAAAGCCCCTGATTACCCATAAACATAATACTACAGGAAAGAACCAGCACACCTCTCCCAAAAGATATTCCAGCAGAATACACTAAATAGGTATTTCCAACAGGAAGAAATGTTAAAAGCCATTGGAAAAAAAAAAAAAAAAAAAAAAACACCTGATTTAATTGGGTAGAAAAAAGCATAGTCGCAATTTTTGTTTAACAACCAGCATACACAATTACCTGCTCAATATCCAACTTCATGATAGCCTTCTGAAGATATCTCACACCACCATGGATCAATTTAGTGCTTCTGCTGCTGGTCCCTGATGAGAAATCATCTCTTTCTACAAGGGCTGTTTTTAGTCCTGTGTAACCAGAAAACCAAATTAACTTCTTAAATTACACAATTTGTATGTAATTCATTAAAGGCATTTCTCCAGGGTAGAGACAATCACAAGAAAAATTACTCCGAACATGGATAAATTTGTATTCAAAGTGCAGTACACTGTCTATATTATAATGAAGAGATTTTAGTCTCTTCCTGGGGGAAAAGTCAAACCAGAACTAGAAGCATATTAAACTGTGAGTGAATCACAACTAGAAAATATTACAGTACAATTTCGTGGCAGTAACATACTCTGGTGCTTTTAAGGGGTCCAAGGAGAGCCTGTGCCCATCTTTACCCACGAGAGTTAACTCAGTATTGTTACGAAGCCTTCTGGAACTCACATTCATCCCTCACTGCAGAGTCCAGACAGGTTCCAGCCCCACATCTCAGATCTACTTTAATGCATCATAGATGATGAATCTAGACTAGCCCTCCTATACGCTGCCTCCTATTTCTGGAGTGGTGTTCTAGTGGGTATAAAATGGGAAAAGAGATCGAAGATAGCAAAACAGAAGAAGAAAGAAGATATATTGAGGAGTTCATGGTCTAATTTAAGACATCCAAGCACAATGTTGTAGAATTACAAAGGCAAAAATACAAAGCAGGACAAATGAACCCAGTGCAGAGTATCCAGGAGTAAAGAAAAGACAATATTCTCGGTAAAGGAGCAGCTGAGCAAAGGTCTGTTCTAGAAGTCATTCTACCCCCACCCCTGCTTTCCTTGAGAGTTGCGATAAATCTCCTAGGGATAAAATCAGTTTTGTTTTGTTTCGTTTTCTTCCAGATACACCCCCCTCTTCAGGATTGGGTAAGACCAGCAGTACTACAATTCCCCTACACTAGTTAGAGATGAAATTCGAAACTTCAAAAGACCCAACATATATATCAACACCAAGCCATGAGGAATTTTCATGGCCTCGCATACTCTTGGGGGATGAAAGAATGTCATAGAATCCAATTACAGTGAGAATATGTAACTGGAGCAGTTTGGGCTCACAAAGCTCGTATAAGAGAACTTGTACATGTATTCAATTCAGAGCCATTTATTACATTTAATACCAAAGGGTCGTTTTTATAACTTTTAACAGTTTAAATATCGTACCCAAATGTCATCATAAAATCAGGCCAATTCCCTTGACTCCAAAGGACAAAATATTTGGAAGCCGTGGAGAGAAAAGTAGAGAACTTTGATTCAAGGGCAAAAACTGCTAATGTTCTAACTAACGAGCAAAATAACACACATTACAGGTATCGTAGACCCAGGTCATTATTTTTAAGCATTTATGCCACAGAAAGATCCGTAATTCTTGACTATGAAAACCCATCAATGCTTAGTAAATTTAGTACTGAATATATTTTAAAAAGGAAGAAAAAAAAAACAGAAAAATATATCAAGTTAGTGCATATTAAAACAATAACAACAACAACAACAACAACAAAAAAAAACGAGAGCCTGAGTTCCAGGCAAAGTGCTGATGTTAGACATGGGTTAGGCATGGACCAGCGGTCAAGTAGCTCCCTGTCCAAAGAGAGGCACGCAAAATGCAACAAAGTTTTATAGGTGCTACACTTGAAAATACAGAGGACTATTATCTTACTCTGGGTTAGAAGTTAAATTCAGGACATAAACCCAAAATTGTGTAGTCAAGATCACATTTGTAATCTCTTAGGAATGCACTGCCTTGGTGAGCTGTATCACCTTTTCTTAGTAAGTCCGACACAGGGAGTTCTTCCAGCTCTAAAATAGACCATTTTTTTCTTCAGTTGAAGATCAGATGAGGGAGTTGACTTTCAAATGGTATTTAACAGCCAGACTATCTAAAATACACCTCTTTCAACCTTGGAATCACAGTCATGGCATCAAGATGCAGGCACCACGAGAGGCAGGGATGTAAGACAGAGAGAGGACAAGCAGCCTGCCATCCAGTCCATGTCTCCCCACTGGGGCCTGCCCATAGGTATCCTGAAGGCTATGGCAGAAGATGGCTTAGTCCCCAGGAATCCCCACTTCCTAGTATGTAATCCCCTCTCCGGGTGTGTTGGCTGCACCTAGTGCCTTGCTTCTAACAAACGGAACACAGCAACAATGATGGCATGTCGCTTCCGTGATTATAGGTTACAGAAGATTCTGATTTCCTCCTTTCTTGCCCTCTTTTACTTGCTGGGAAGAAGCAAGCTGTCATGTTGTGAGTCAAGGAACCAAGGGAGGCCCCTGTCAACAGGTCATGAGGAACTGAGTCCTCAGTCCAACAACCTGCGAGGAACTTAATCCTGCCAAACAAGCACATGAGTTTCTAGGAAGTGCTGCATCCTGCGAGAATCAGAGCCAGA
This sequence comes from Rhinolophus sinicus, assembly GCF_057876585.1. Classification (NCBI taxonomy): domain Eukaryota; kingdom Metazoa; phylum Chordata; class Mammalia; order Chiroptera; family Rhinolophidae; genus Rhinolophus; species Rhinolophus sinicus. Next base: position 148,362,824 of record NC_142517.1, on the reverse strand, counting down.
GGACCAGGTGAAGGCACACCCACTCTGCTGACCCACTGAAACTGTGTGATAATAACTGTTGTCATTTAAAGCCACTAAATTTAGGGGGTAGTTTATTGATGACACAATTCCCCATAGCCCCGACAGGAGTTTGTAATTATACCTGCGGATGGGGGTCTTCAAGAAAAGCTGAGTCTACAAGGAAGTATGTGCTCTGGATGGGTGAAGGGGAAGAAAGGAGTTTTATACCTGGCAAAAATCAGCCAAAGCAAGAGAAAGGCAAATGCTTGAAATGGCTGTTTCTTTAGGGGCTGCTTGTCACTCAGGGGCTGCAGCGCAGGGTACGAGGGATGGTGTGAAGGAGATCCAGCGGGAGGAATGGGAAAGGGCGTATCACAAAGGGCCTTCATCCACATGGGGCATTTGGACCCTGTCGTGTAGGCCCTTGCGTCTCACAAATAAATAATATCTGGATCTCTTCAAAAGGAAAATGCCTCAGGTAACACGGCTACAAGTCATGGATCAGTTTGAGAAGCAAATGCTTCTTTCGAAAGCACAAGATTTGGCATCAGTGCAACACAAGCATGAACTTGAATACCATACTCAGGTAGGTACAAGGTATCCACTTGGAGGAACAAGGGTGTGCTTTTTTAAAAAAATAATTATAAAAAAGGAATAAAATTTAAATTTTTCCAGAGGTTCTCCTATATTGTTTTGAGAAATACTATTGTGCTTCCTATCGGGGAACCATCAAAGTGTTTTAAGTTGAAAGATCAGATTAATGTTCTAGAAAGATTTCTCTGATGGCAGGGATAGAGGGTAGGCTAGAGAGGGAGAAGAGCTGGAGGCAGGAGGTCAGTCAGGTACCAGTGCCCTACCACAGGACAAGGGCCAGAGCGATTCCAGCCTCACAAGGCAGAAGATGATATTGGAGAGAGATGTGGAGAGAGAATTTTATGGGCTTGTTTTAACAGAATAAAATTTTTTTTTTCCTTCCCAAACTGACAGTGTGAGGCAGGGAACTACTCTAGGAATTAGCAAGCCATCTCAGGAGGATATTTCAGGATATTTAAGTGAGAGCTAACACTTTAAAGCTTCAAAACGGCTTTTGCAAGTACTGGACATTTTAAAAAGTTATTCACATGTACATATGTGAGAAACCCTAGTGAATACCAACAAAAGTTAAAATGGGCTTCGCTGTCAAACCAGGCTGTTTATTTCTTGTTCCATTATTTCCAGTGTCATATCATCAAGCTACCTACCAGAATTTCTGGAGAGAAATACTGTTCCTTCCAACGCAAAAAAGAAAAAAAGAAAAAAAAACATAAAATTTTAGTCTCCATGGGACCGGCCCGGTGGCTCAGGTGGTTAGAGCTCTATGCTCCTAACTCTGAAGGCTGCCGGTTCGATTCCCACATGGGCCAGTGGGCTCTCAACCACAAGGTTGCCAGTTGGATTCCTCGACTCCCACAAGGGATGGTGGGCAGCGCCCCCTGCAACTAAGATTGAACACAGCAACTTGAGCTGAGTTGCCTCCTGGATGGCTCAGTTGGTTGGAGCACGGGCTCTCAACCACAAGGTTGCCAGTTCGATTCCTCGAGTCCCGCAAGGGATGGTGGGCAGTGACCCCTGCAACTAAGATTGAACAGGGCACCTTGGGCTGAGCTGCCGCTGAGCTCCTGGATGGCTCAGTTGGTTGGAATGTGTCCTCTCAACCACAAGGTTGCCGGTTCGACGACCGCAAGGGATGGTGGGCTGTGCCCCCTGCAACTAGCAACGGCAACTGGACCTGGAGCTGAGCTGCACCCTCCACAACTAAGACTGAAAGGACGACAACTTGACTTGGAAAAAAGGCCTGGAAGTACACACTGTTCCCCAATAAAGTCCTGTTCCCCTTCCCCAATAAGATCTTTGAAAAAAGAAATTTAGTCTCCAAAGTTATAGCTAAATTAATATATTAAAGCACTATGTAATCTAAAAGTATTACCAAAAGTTTCCGGAATCACACACAATAAATAGATATTCTAGAAAAAGAAAATATTTTAAAATTTTCAACTGCTGTTATATGCTAAATGCTTTGGATTTCTCATTTTTGTTGGACAAGAATTATAGAATGAGAGAAGGGGAACATAACGCAACATCAAGACATTACTAGAAGTAATAACCGTTTTTCATAAATATATTCCTTAACTGATTAAATGTTATCTAGTATGTTCCTTCCTGTTTCACCTCTCAGAAAGCCAAACTTTTTTCTCTCCATAAAATTACTAATCTGAAATTGAGACCCTTAGTCTTCTGATATTTTACATATAAAGCAAGCAAGTAAAAAAAAGGCGCTGTTTTCTCAAAGAGAATGAACAGTATTTTTAAGTGACATTTAATGCTAACATTTTATGTTCTTAGGGAAAATAATTAAATCTGAAGGACATCAAAAAAAATGTACCCAGGGGGACAGCCGGATGGCTCAGTTGGTTAGCGCATTAGCTCTCAACAAGGTTGCCGGTTCAATTCCTGCATGGAGCTGTGCCCTCCATAACTATATTGAAGACTTGGAGCTTATGGGCCCTGGAGAAACACACTGTTCCCCAATATTCCCCAATAAAAATTTTAAACAAAAATTTTTAAATAAAAAAATAAGTAATGTACCCAGGCTTCAAGCAACCACTCCTGGCTGTGGATGTGAGGAGCTCAAAAAGATTTCCCCCCAGAAGACAAAGAATGACCTCCCCACATGCCTGGCAATGAAAGGCTGGCCTCTCTTTATTTACGGTAATTCAGTAAACTAGTTCAAGATTTTATGAGGAATCGTTAGTTTCGTTACTTTTTCTGGAAAGCAGTAAGCTCTATCACAGCTGTGATGAACCAGAACATTTAAGAGTAGCGTTATTATTTTATTTTTTTGTTATTATTGATTGCATTTAATAAGTATTCTCAGGAATTTCATGAGCATGGCAAAGTATTAATATTTGGAGGAAAATTACTCTGAAATTCTTAGGTGGAATAACAGGATTAATTATAGAAGAATAAAGTCAATTTGAAATCTGCCTTTCAGTCATCGTCGGCCCATCGCTAAGCAAGTTAAAACTGTATCTTCTGGGTGGGGTGAGGTGTGTGAGCTAAATACAGCTCTTTACAGCTATGTCTTTTCTGACCTGAGTGAGAATGCCTAGCTACCAAGCACTTCCTACTAAACCAATTCGTGTATCAAGACAGCTGGATGAATACAGAGGGATAATTACCATCTAAAGGGAGGAATGGTACGACATTTAACTTTCACAACATGAAATAGAACATAAGTATATTTTAATACCTTTTACTGATTATCCTATTATACATGAAAACATGTTCAATATAATAAATGCAGAGAAGTAAAGAGAACAAAATAAAACTCTCCTGTAATCACGCCGCTCAGAGAGAACCACAGTCGACATTTGGGTGTTTAAACATTCACATTTTCTATACATATATATATAATCACATATGTACATTTGTACAATAATAGAATCATATGATATATTCCACTTATTGTTTTATTTAACATTGTTTATTGCAAATAACCCTCCATGTCAATAAATATTTTTCTATCATTTCATTTTTAATGTGTGGATAGTATTACATTAAATATTTACAATGATTTATTTATTCAATTTCCTATTTTTGAACATTTGGATTTTTCCTACCTTCACTAGTATAGAACTGCAAGATTATATTTTCATTTAAAGTGTCTGCATGTTTAATTATTTTATTAGAATAAATTGTTAGATATGGCATTGTTTATATATTTCTAAATAGAAGGAGAGAAATAACTATCAGAGGCACCAAGGTAATAACACACAAATCAAAAAATTTAGCCACCCTGTACATTGGTACCATAACATAGGTATTAAAGCCACATGTACCACGAAGGAAAAATGATGATGATTAAGGAAAGGGGAGTTTACATTTCTTTAGAAAAGCTTTAGGCAGGTACCTTTGGATTTCAGAAAGCCATTGCCATTAATAAGAAAAGAGACTAACCCAAAGGCTGAACATTTTATATAAAGGATCAATTTCTCTAAAAAAATAACATTCCTGTAAAGCTGCAAAGTAATCCTGGCTTTTTAATCCTCACGATCAGAATCCTATGCTTTGACCTAGTATTTTCTAACAGTGAATGTTAGCATTTTATAGAATTTTATAATATTGGATTATTTAATACCAATTTCTATTTTTATATTAGGAAACAGATAACCCATTAATGGAGACACTATGTTAAGCTAGAAGATAACACTAATATACTTTGTATTCCTTAAATACACAAGGATTAGTGAGACACAAAAATATATTAAGCCATACATTAATTATAATAATAGTTTCAGGTGAATAAAGGAGTTGCTGTTGTTGCTTTTACTTTTTACATTTTTTATTATAAAAACAGCCAATAGTCAAAGCGAGGAGGAACATCCAAATAATATAGAAGGATGAAAGAGAATAATGCACTGCTGGCTTTCGAGCTACAAAATTCAGGGGTAGCCAGTGTTAACTATGAAAAATACCCCATGGATCTTACTAGAAACTTTCTATGTTTATGAAAGTACACAAATTGTGTACCTTTTTGTTGAAACACAAATACAATTAACAAACTCATTCTTCACAACTTGTTTTTCAATTTACAATACATTTTAGTCATAAGTAAATACAAATTTCTATTCATTAATTGAATGTATCCAATTAAATCAGATACAAATTTTTTGCTATTATAAATATTGTTATAAATACAATTTTGGTCAATATGGCATTGGCATTGTAAATTCAGCTTTGAACTCTTCTCCTCTAAACACAGAGAACTATATATACATATATATATATATATATATATATATATATATATATACACACACACATATATATTATCCTATTATGCATGAAAATATGCTAGATATAATAAATGCAGAGAAGTAAAGAGAAAAAAATAAAACTCTCCTGTAATCACGCCACTCAGAGAGAACCACGGTTGACATTTGGGTGTTTAAACATTCACATTTTCTACACGTATATATAATCACATACGTACATTTGTACAATAATAGAATCATATGATATATTCCACTTATTGTTTTATTTAACATTGTTTATTGTAAATAACTCTCCATGTCAATAAATATATTTCTATCATTTAATTTTAATGTTTGGATAGTATTACATATATAAATATATATATATATATATTTTTACAGGACATGATTGACTCAGAAATAAACACTCCATGGACCAGAAATGTAGCAGAAGTTCAGAGCAGAGTATTCAGGCCAACAGCCAGTGTCTTGCTGGGCTCTGGGTCTAGAAAAAGGCAAAGGCAACCAAGATTTCAATTCCTACAGGGTAAGACAAATACAAGTCTCCCCGTAAGGAAAGAAAAGAAGCCAGACTAGCACTTGAATGCTAAGATTGAAGAAGGGCTCCACATCTTGTGAAAAGACATTGAAAGACTTCTCCTGACCACTGCCTGCAGCTGTGGAATATCTGTTGGGACATGCCCAGGAAGCAGGAAGACAGATACAGCTTGGGGAGCAGCACCACCTGAGGAGCCATAGTATCAGCAGTTGGTCTACAGGATGCCCAATATCAACACAGGGCAAGAGCCTCGATTTGGTGCTGGGAAAAGTTTCTGATGGGACCGAATGGTGACAGAAGCTATACCTACAGAGTTGAAGATATGAAAACAGAAAGTGATACAAAATTGCTTCAATATGAAGGAAAAGGAAGAAGCAGAGTAAAAAAAAAGAAAAGGGGGTAAAGAATACAAAATAAATGTGTAGGGAATCAAATAAATGGAAATGGATCAAATTCACCTATTAAAAGATAAATTCTATCTATTAAGCATAAAAAAAATCCAGCTATAAGCTGTTTGTCATAGATATACTAAAACAAAAGATACAGAAAAGGTAAAAATAATTTGACACAAACCCTGTCTCATATGTTATAAATATTTTCCCAATTACACGTGTTTGTTGTATCTTTGCCATAGATAAATTTTAATTTTTATGAAATCAAATTTAGCAGGAATTTCCGAAAAGAAAATGGCTTTATTGATGCCATGCTTAAAAACCCTTTCCTACTCAATTTTTTTTATTAGTTTCAGGTGTACAAAACAATGTACCAGTTAGACATTTACACCCCTCACACAGTGATAACCCTCCTCCCCCAATCTATTACCCCTCTGACAGTGTACATAGGTGTTACAGTTCCACTGACTGTAGTGACTCTATTTTTCAAAAATTCACATATACTTTCCTCTAATAGTTTTATGGTATTTTGTTAAGTCCTTGATCTACATGGAATATGATAAAGAGAATGAGTGTGAGTGTGTGTGTGTGTGTGTGTGTGTGTGTGTGTGTACGTAATACATTTGGAGAAGCGGGTACTCTAACATCATTTATTAAATAATAATGACAGATTTGAAATGCTGTCTTTACCATATTCTAAATTCATGTATTTAGATCTATTTCTAGACTCTTACTTTTATTCCACTGATCTCTCTATTTCTTTAGCAAACTATTTTAATTAAAGTACCACTAGAATACACTTTAATATCTGATAACTCTCTACCTACTTTATCATTATTCTTTTTCAAAGTAATCTAGTAAACCTCATAGGCTATTTTTGCAGGTAAACTTTAGTAGTTTCTCAAGTCCCTCCCTCCCCTACTCTCTCTCTCTCTCTCTCTCTCTCTCTCTCTCTCTCTCTCTCTCTCCTGCCAAAGAAAATCATTACATAAAATTACATTAAATTTCCAGATTAATTTTGGTAGAAACTTGCAATCTAGTCTAATTAGCAATGTCCAACAAATAGCAAACTTTCATCTGCTGCAATCCTACTGTCTTAAAATAGGATTTTCTCTTCCTTCATGGTAGGAGAGGGTGGTGCTGGAAGGGGTGAGAAGGGTAGAGATCTATACTTCCCAGAATACACTATCTTCCTTTTCTGCATTTTTTTTTCCCTTTCACAAACCTCTACTCATGCACAAGAGTGTTACTATCTATCATCCTTCATTTAAGTCTGAGAAACCTGAGGCTCTCTGTAAAGTTAAGACACTTGTTGAAAATCATGGAGCTAGTAAATGATGAAGTCAAGATTTGATCCCAGTTCATTCTAATTTCACAACCTGAGTCCTTTAATCACCGTGCTATACTGCCTTCGACGTGAAGAAACTGGACTGAGAAATTAGTAACTGCTAGCCAGATACCATTCATAAACTAAAAGTATACGTACATTTTTAAACAAGAGAATGATAATTAATGTTTTCCTCCTGCAAGAGGCAGTCTTCTCTGGAATTTGAATAGACGCCATAAAGGTTACATTTATAAATCAGATTTTAAACCAAAAATGTACTAAGTGATCCCTGATACATACAGCTAAAGTCGCATAAAAGAACAAAAACAACTGAACAAAAGGCCTTGCAGAACCCTGACAGAGTGAATATATTTATCAGATTCTCCTCATTCCAGCTCTCTTTGGAGACAAAGTGCCTACAACTGGGCTTCAAGGCTCTGCTTCTACCCAGGAACAAGACGCAGAGGTGTTAAACAGTGAAACAATTTCTATTGATTCTAGAAACCTTCAGGAGAACGCGAGGAGAATTGTGCATATTATGCTTATAAAATAATATTCCCAAATGAAACAAATGAAAATTGATTCCCAAGAAAATGCAGATGGTACGAATGCAAATAAATGTTCCTTACGAAGACTTCATGACTTTTTCTGTTTCTTGTATAGTTTTTGTTTATCCATTACCCAAATTGCATTTGGGCATAGTATTTTATCAAAAAGCTTGTGCACACATTTTTATACAAGCCCTTAAACATCTAGTGGCTCCCCCAAAACTTTGATGTCCTGAAAAATCTAATTATTACTGGTAACTTTAAAAGATCACAGTAATTTATTTTTGTCAAATGTGACTAAAGATTAATGGATACAATCAGGAATAATTTGGTAAAAACATATCAAACACAGAGAAAGCAAAATTTGTTGTTAAGCGAAGCATCAAATATAATGAAAGAGCAAATTCCATGAATGAACAGCAACAATGCACAATTCATTAACCAAATGCCCATGATTATTTCACACTTCAGAGGGCTACTGATACGATCAGAAATTGTAGTAAAAGGATAAATATAGATTAACTTCAGCATCTCTATACATTTTAATTACAAATGCTACCACAGGGGGCTACCAGTATAATAAATGAAATACAAACTAAGGTTTATCCACTCCTTTTATAAATCATAATTCCATATATATAATAGACATTCAGTCAATTATTTTAAAAGACAACAATCAATATGCCAAGATATATTCAAAGTACATTTTCTTAGCTGTTCCTAACTATAAAAACTAAAAATCTGGTCAACATTCAGGCTCTGGAAACTCTTAACTCTGTCACTATCATCACCCTCAATCACCTACTAATTAACTGGTTAATGTCCTGATTGCTACTGAATGTTTATGATTGCTGCTGAAGAAAAAATGTGTTTGTTCAGCAAATATTACTAGATTATAAGCTCCTTGAGGGCAAGAGCACATCTTCTTAGTCTTTATATTTACAGAGCTGGTTCAGTACTTGGCCACAAACAATATTGTTCTAAATAGCAAAAAAAAAAAAAAAAAAGAAAAAGAAAAAGAAAAACTGGAAGCAACCTAAAGAATCTTTAGGAACATCCTTGCAATGAATTTTTCACCATTAAAAAGAATGTATACTATATACACGTAAAGACTTACCAATATACTGATATTTGAAATAAACACAGCAAAAGTGTAACTATGGTTTGATCTCGTCTGTATTTTTAAAAAGATAAATCTAAAAAGTGCACAAAAGCAAGCATAGGTAAGACTTTTCAAAAGGAGAAAAGAAATAAAAGGCATTCAATAGTGGTTGGCTTATTATTTCATTCACACTCCTTCAACCCACCCTACCTCTTAAAGGAAGAAGGCTTTCCAACTCCCCTTACGTGCCCCTGCCAGTTCTAGGTCTCCATTTAAACAATTCCCTCTGCCTTCGTAGAATCTTTTCACATTTTCTCCTGTTATTATTAACACCCAGTCAGTTCTCAATTTTGGATTCTTCCCAACTGTGTATTTTCTCTGCCTCCACTCTGAGCATTAATGGACACAAATGGTAACACACACACACACACACACACACACACAAACACACACACATACACTTCATAGATAACAAATTTACATTTCCCTCTACTCCTTATCACATTCTCCATAAGGTAGTTCTAAACCTTTTCTACACGGAAGTCCCCTCCCTACTCCTAGCCACAAGTAGAACACAGTGTTTAAGAACAGTTCTTCATAGTCACACAAGCTCCCTCTTTTGTATCTTAGAATCTTTGCCCTTTGTTTCTGTCCCTGAGAAATGTATCTTACCTCCCTGCCAAAATATTAATAAAGACACAGATCTGATAGTCCATTCCTTGAATTTTAACCAGACCTTGTTCCACATGCTTCCTTCTATTACTTGCGTATTAAAGTTTTCTGTAGACGGGCTTTCACAGAGTCTACGAAAATATTCAGATTGCTCCTATTTTTAAAAAGAAAAAAAGAAAGGATGGGGGGAGGAAGGGATGGATGGATGGGAAAAGGGGAGGAAACAATTGTTGCTTGCATATATTGCCTCCGTTCTTTATATCCTATTATATCACCAAGTTACCTCCTTTGTATTTTGTGTCTTAAAAGTGTATGTCTGTGCCTGTTCCTGCCTTATCGCCTATCCATTCCTCATCACCAAACCTAATGCTCTTCAGTGTCTCAAAGTGGCCTGTTCAGTCAAGTCCTGAGGACTTTCCATGGCACACCAGGCCCAGTTTTGCCTGTCCACCCTTCCCTCATTCTCCCTTACACAGCCTGGATACTCTGAATTGAAACGTGCTTTCCCCCACGTGCACTGACTCCATGCTTTTCTTCCTGCACGTTCCCTCAGATTGGAACACTTTCAGCCAGCAATGTTTGCCTAATAAAATTCTACCTATGCTAGGTAGCAGCTTTCTGTCTCCTGACCAAATATGACTACCGTCACCTTTATACATCCATAACGCCCCCAACCCTTTGGAAAGGCATGTAGTCTCTGTAATGTAATTCAGTCTATGCAACAAGTAGTAAAGAGCTGTGAGCACCCTAAAGGCGTAACTCTATCACTACTCATCTTTGTATTTTCATGTAGTACCTTGCATACTGCCATGCATACAACAGGCACTAAATGAACATTTGTAAAATGGAAATAAAAAGAATTGCTATATATTTCAGTACATAGCATGAACATAATTGGAGACATCAAGAAATATATTTTTCTGAATCCTACTGGGGAAATTATCCTCTTTAACACAGAAAATTATTACCTGGTAAATTCTAACTCCTGGGGTATTCCCAGAACCTGGGGTATTCCCAGAACCTGGGGTAGTCCCAAACAAGGCCTCCCATTATGTTGGGATGTCCATTCTCTTCTCGAGACCTCCAGAGGAGAGAGTTGAGTTACATCAAAGCTGGAGTCTGCCTGGCAACAGAATAGATTCCAGTGCCTGTATTTTGAATTCATCATTATTTAGAAGTGACAAAAAGGACCTACCTAGTCATGAAGTCTACATGGAACAAAACTTAGGTATGGGTCCTGTGCAATCATAGTAAATCCAGGGCATTCTTTTGTTTGTGTGTGCCTACATGTCCTTAAATTTATTTCATTTCTGTAAGAGTAAATTGTACTAGATATGTAAGGTAATTAAATCTAGGGTGGCTGCAGAAGTAGCTTAATCTGAGAAAAATTATTCCATGTAATAAATTATTACCATTGAGTATAAAACTGTAGTGAATATTGAGCCTTAGATTGCAACTAAAATATCCAGAGTGAAAGTTCCTTGCAGTAGGACTCTGTCCCAGTCAATACATCTAAGGATGGTCCTGGACTATTTCTCCAGGACAACGGATTCTCAGTCTTTTGTCTTCATGTTAGTAACAACCGCTACAATACTGTCTATAACTTATTGAGCTTCTACTTTGTGTGACAAGCTTTATTTTAAGTCCTCTTCATAATTACACATTTAATCATTAACAGAAGGTATTTTTTTCTTCGTTTGAAAGATGAAAAATGTTAGAGAAATTAATTTGCCCATATGTGTGCATGCATGTGTACACATACATACACAGGGTGCCAAAAAAATGTATACACATTTTCAGAAAGGAAAACTGTATTAAAATTGTAATACTCAATATATATTGATAACAAAAGATTAATACAAGTCACGTTTAACTTCTGCAAGTATAATACAAGAAGGGCTTGAAGTGGTTACCATCAGCATCCAGATACTTCTGATTATGGCGAACTACTGCTTGAGCAACGTTGACCAAAGTGTCCACTTGTATATATTTTTTTGGCACCCTCGGTATATACATCAGATAAAGCAGCTGAGCCAGGATATGTACTCAGATTTCCTTGACTCCAAACTTACACTAATAACCACAGGGGATAAAAATTATTTTATTAAATATATCATATCTAAGAGCATTGGTGTTCCATACTAAAATTGCTTTCCATGTTTCCATTTTTAAAGAATTGTTCATCCTGTCTTTGCTAATGCTGACTGCGACAGAAGTATAGGTTACCAACAGTCTACATATTCACATAAACTAGAGTTTCCCAAACTATAGTCCGTGTTTCACTGGAAGAAATGATTTTAGGAAAACAGGAACAAAAAGAAATATTTTAATAGAATAATTCACTTTAATAAATCTTTTCTACTCTTCGCTGACCCCAATGTGATTTCAGGTCATATACAAATATTTTTATTTCATCTAGTTAAATTTATTTTGCTATGTATTTAAAAAAGAAAATTAACCAGAACATTAAATCAGTGAATTCACAAGTATATAAAGTTTTCTTTTTAAATAAATTCAAGTGTAAAAAAAGTTATATTTAATTTTAAAATTGTGCAAGTGCCTATATTTAAAAAATATAAAGGTGCTTCACAAAGGATGGAAAATTAGTAAATACAGCAGAAATGTGACTTCACTATAGGGTGCCTACTGTGTGTTTATACAGGGGAGGAAAGATGAAACCTTTCTTTACCTGTGTTACATCCATGCACATCAGGACTCACCTCTGGTGACAGCATCTAGTGCACAGCCACATCCTGTTGCTCCTCCTCCGATGACAAGGACATCGAATTCAGATGTGTTTTGCAAAGTCAGTAGCTGAGCTTCTCTGGAAGGAGGCTCCCTGTTGACAGGTTCTGAAACGTACTCTGCTGCTTCCACATAGGCCAGGCTCATCTGATGTAAAAGCAGATCATTTTCAGTTGTTCATCTGGACTGCTGATTTAACCAAATGTACAATATGATAAAAGAAGAGATTTGTAAGGAAGAGATACCAAAGCTAGGCCATAGCCCACAGTCCACACGGAGTTACAGGACCAACTGCCTCGGGGGAAAAAGTCTTTAAAATCTGTTGCTTTTTGTTTTTCATGAAGCACAACTATTGCCATGGAACAATTGGTTTCAGATTCAATATCTCAATTGCTGGTTTTGGTTTCATATACAGACAAGTTTAATTATTTCCCACACTGTACAGCAATTCCCAAATACCTTGTCTAAGACAAATTATAGAGAACATAAGGAAATGTTTTATCCAGTAGCAGCAATTCATTCAAGTAACATTTAAAAGTGTTGAAAGGAGGAGGAAAAAGCACTTTATGACTTTCTGCAATTTCTTAAAAGTATGTGTTCTTCATTCCTTAACTCCCCTGATAAAAATATTTTTTAGAGTTTGGAGATCTACAAGTTTAAGTCAGTACAATTAAAAAGAATCTGTTTAACAGAAGTTATTATCCAGTTTAAATAATCATCTAAGGCCAATGGGAATGATATTTTTCAAAGATTTTAGTCAGAGGCTTACCCATTAAATACTTTAATAGAAAAATTACAGATGTTACATATTAAATATATAGGATTTCGATTTTGGAACGCTTTAACAATAATTCAAGCCCACCATAGTCCCCCTAAAGAATAATGACTTTCCCTATTTCTAGTTCTTTCATTAGACCCTAACTTATTATCCTAAATTCAAAATGACGCTGGTCTTTAAAAACAAAAACAAAAAAGGAGTTGCCAGAAGTCAGAGTCAAAAGCCTAGAAAAATAGATAAGTATCTGTTTTATTCCAAAACTAGGTTCATTCACAATATTGAACAGGGCTGACCAACACTGCTCTAAGAGTTCAGTATCCACAGATATGTTTTTCTTTTCTTTAAATCACAGCATCAGCAGAAGCCATAATGGCAGTGTTTTTCCCATTCTGCCACAGGGGCCACGTATGAAGCTCTGAACAACAGAGCTAAAGCTTGTGCAAGAAAAAGGTGATTTTAACTCTGACCAAGAAATTGTTCTAATAAGTGATTTTTTTATTCCTTTAAATAAAGTAAACCAAATTGCTGCTTACAGTTGAATTTAATTATAATCTGGCCAATTGGATTGCTATAAAAATAAACCCAGAAGCCACAGACAACACTGAAAGAAACCTGCATTCGAGTCAGAGGGTCCTAAGTGCAGGTCCTAGCACTCTTAGTTACCATAATGTGACTTTTAACACATTATCTCTCTGAGCCTTGGTTTCTTCCTTTGTAAGATGGGACAAAGCCCCTGTGATATTTCTATCTCTACGTCTCTGAGTTGTCCTCAGTCAGAATGAAATATGAAAGTAGTTGGTCACCTATAAAGTATCATCAAAGAGTTATCGTTGTTGTTGTTGAATTTGATTCCTTCATAGCACATAAAAGGGAACTTTCAAAACTTATTTTACTATCATAAAAACAAAAGGGTTGTAATCACATACATAATTTTTTAGGCTATTAATTTGGATGCTAAGCCACAAAAATCTCATTTTCCTTTCTATAACTCCTCCTGCTAATAATCATTTCCCTGTGTTCACATTTACATACATTTAATATAACAAACTACATAAATGTAACTGCTAGGTTCTGTGGTGAACATAACATCTTTCAGTCACAGTCTATGCCTTCCATCATTTAATGAGAAGAAAATATATATATATACACACACAGATATACAGTATTTATATACATAACAAGTATGTAAAAAGAACAAATGCCAAAATAGAGAAAAAAGCACCAGTCTATGACCATTCAGATGAGGGAGGGAGAGTCTTTTATTTGAGGATATCAATTGGGCCATGCCAGATGGGCAGGACTTGGACATGAGACTGACAAGTGACTAAACTGCCAGAGCGTTTTCACACATCAAAAGAATTTTGCTGACATTTTCTGTTTGGTAAGTTTTCTAGAAATACTTGAAAAATAAATTTAAGGACTATATAATGATATACTTCATTAGAACTTGGTAATACTAAAAGCCTCATATTCTACTCTGCTAACAGGTCATAACTATGAATATTAAACTCAACTGAATTTGTTTTTCAGCAAGAATGCTAGATTTGACGGACATCTCTCCTGCCTTGTGGGCATCTCATTCCACTGACTACTGTTCCTCTTGTCTTAAACCCCTGCCTCATCCTTCTCAGCAGCGTGCTATAACCTGTCTTGTCTTAAAAAAATAAAAATAAACACACAAAAAAAACACCCCATATATGTTTCTAACAACCACCCTAAAAATTCCTGAGAGACCTGTATACTCTTGCTTTGCCTACTGCCTTACCTCCTACTCTCTCCTCAACACACACCTCGACTCACTGTAATGTGGATTTTCACATCACGTTACACACACCATCACCACCACCACCAAAACAGGCTAATGGCCCACTGTGCTGCTAAATCCAGTGAGCACTTTCCATCTCTCATTTTACTTATCATCTCAGCACACACACAACTGTCTACTCACTTTGGCATCTGGGAAACAACCTTCTGAATTAAGGTATCTTTCTCTCTCTCTCTCTCTCTCTCTCTTTCTCTCTCCCCCTCACCCCCCCATACTCCCCTCTTTTAATCACTCTCTCCTAGTTTCTTCTGGATGTCTCTCTACTGCCCAACATTAAACACTGAGGTTCCTCTTGGGTCTGTCCTAGTAACTCTTTTCAGATCACTAAAAATTCTCTCTCTCTCAAGAATCTCTTCTACCTTCATATTGTCAGGGATCTTTTATGACACACTAATTCCAATTTTGTTGTCCTACTCCAGAACCCAGATATCAAATTAACTACTTGCACCTCCATTTGGATGTCTCACATACATCTCAAAATTGAACTGATGACTTTATCTCATCAAACATTTTTCCCTGTCAGTGTTCCCCATCTCAGTAAAGGTACCATTGTACATCTGACTAGTGCCACTCACTCAAGTCCCATATCTAATCAATCACTGAGTTCTATCAACTCCACCTCCCAAAAACTTCTCACATCTAGTCACCTCATCTTCACTGCCACCTTTGAAATCAATGTATCTTCCCTTTTCCCTACACTAATGTGATATTCTCCTCCAGGTCTTCACACATTTACCATGCTGCCTTCCAAGTCATTCGCTACACTGCAGCTGGAGTAATCGTTTTAAAACCCAAGTAATGTTACTCCCATGTGTAATATCCTCAAGAGCTTCCAATTTAATTTAGGTTAAAGGTAAGTGCCTTTACTCTAGTTTCCAAGATTCTTCACAGTCTTTTAGAATAGACAATACCAAGTGCTGGTGAGGATTTAACACATTGCTGGTGGAAATACAAAGTGATACAGCTATTTTGGAAAACAGTTGGGGTGTTTCTTATAAAGTGAAATATACATGAAGCATACAACCGAGCAATGCCCCCTCTCCCCCACCCGCCAGGTAATTACTCAAGAGAAATGAAAACCTGTGTTAATACAAAACTTTTAGGCACAAGTTTATGGCAGCTTTATTTATAATTGCCAAAAATTAGGAAGATCTCAAATAGCCTTTAACTGGTGAATGACTAAACAAACTTGTCAGATATCTATGCAATGGAGTAATAACAGACAATAAAAAAGAACAAACTACGGACAGATGCAACAACATGAATGAATTTCAAATGCATTATGCTAAGTCATGGCTTGGCAAATTATGGTTTTCCACCCGAATCTGGCTGCCACCTGTCTTAATAAACAAAGTTTTATTCAAACACAGTCACACCCAATCACTCATGTACAGTCTATGACTGCAACAGAATGAGGAGTTGCAACAGAGACTGCATGGCCTGCAAAACTAAAACATGTACGTAATACCTTGGCCCTTTACAGAAAAGTTTGCCAATCCCTGTGCCAAGTGAAAGAAGGTACACTCAGAAGTCTACATATGGCATGATTTCATTTATATGATGTTCTGTAAAAACAAATGTATAGGATCAGAAAACAGATCACTAATTGTCAGGATTTAGGGGGTGGGAGAGGAGAAAACTGACTATAATAGAACTTTTGAGGATGATAGAAATGATCTATATCTTGATTGTGGTGGTAATTACATGACAGTATATACTTATTAAAACTCACAGAACTGATATAGTATAAAGAGTAAATTTTATGACATGTAAATTATACCCCAGATTATACATCAATAAACTTGACTTAAAAAAAATAATAAGTAAATATGTATACAGCCTTAGGTGCCAGGCACTATTATAAAGGTTTTCCTTTTTTCTACTCATTTAATCCTTACAATAACTCCATGAGTTATGTACTGTTAAGAACTCCATTTTACTGCCGTGGGCTACCGTGTGCTGCCATGAGGGGCCCACGACTGGCGATGGACTGCCTCAGCGGGTGGGAGCGGTGGGGGGGGGTGCAAGGTTCCTAACACCAGCATGGGCCAGGGAGCTGTGTCCTACACAACTAGACTGAGAAACAACAGCTTAAACCAGAGTGGGCGGGGGAGGGTGGAAGAAAGGGGAAGAAAAAAAAGAACTCCATTTTATAGAAGTAACTGAGACACAGAAGATAAGTAATTGGACCCTGATTATGGTATATGGTAGCGCTGGGAATTAAACCTACACAGCCTGGCAACAGAGACTTTTACATTGCTATACCATACTGACAACATATAATTTGAGGGGAAAAAAATAAGAAACGGACTAAATAGTTATAATAGGATGAGATATCACTGGTTGCCAAATGCAGAAAGTTTTTTTTCTTGGTATGGTTTTGCTGTGGAGGTTCTGCAGAACAGTCCTTTCAAAACAATTTTTCTTGAAATATATGGCACTATTGAGAGCAATTTATTTAATTCCTGACACTACATTTAAAATAACATTTTATTTTTGTTTATTTTTTTCATAAAAGCTGGAAAGTGTTGCAACTGAGAAGCTAAGCACCAAGTTTATTTTAGAGGCAGTAAACATAGCCCAAGGCCCTACTTCTAATTATGACAAGAGAAAGACTCATATGGCTTCGAGTCACAAAAACACATCTGCACTCTACCTTCCCTAGAATATGTTGACTGAAGGGAAATAAAGAAGAGAAAAGCAGCAGGAATAAAACAGTAGTGGTAAGTAACAGCATGCTCTAAGGAAAGAGACCTTTGTGCTTCAAATCTTCCCAGACCTGCCCTATTCTCACCCTCTTTCTTTCTAAGGCCATTTGATTAAACAGGAATTTGGGACATAGGCTCCATTAAAGGATTGATCCAGAGATTCTGGTAGGAGGCTTGGAAAGGCAAGATGCCCTAAATCACTTGAGAGACCAAAATATGTGTTTGTCCTGAGAAGACACCTAACCCACGATCACTTACTCATCCAATCAGTATGTACTAGGGGCCCTCAAGGATTCTACACACTGGAGGACAAAACAAAAAATAAAAATAAAGAGAAAATTATACTATTGCCTACTAGCTGGATTTAAGATAGAGAAGAGGCTACAAAGAGCGACAGGAAGCACCCCCAAACCAAACTTGAAAGGTTTCCTAAAAACGATAGCTAAATCAGGTCAAAAAAGACTAATAGGCATTAGCTGGGTGACAATACCAGGAAAAGGAGTAGGAATAGCCTGTGCTAAAACCAGCAGACCTACTAGCGAACTGGTCAGCACACTACTTTCTTAAGAACAGGAGCTATCCATTCGATGTTTTAAAACTGCTATACTTCAGATAACAATTAGGAATTTCAACTGAGATAAATCTGCTGAAACTGAACAGCCGTGCTCCCCGGAGGCAGGGCTCGTGCGCTCTTGTTAGGTAGGCCAGGATCACCACTCACTGGCATCACACTTCCTTTTACCAGTCTGGCCCCTGTAGGCAGAAGTTTCCCAACTCTGGCTTGAGGAGGGGACAGGACAAGCCAGGCACTACGGGATTCAGGATCTATTTCCTAATTCAGCCATTGATGCCAGAAGGAGAGCGCAAGACACAAAGCAAACTGCCTTTGCCTAGCACAGTTCTAACCACAGCTCCCCAATAAAAAATTCTTATTTTGATAGAACAAGGAGAATATCTGACACTTAATATTATTTTAACGTGTTTTTTCTGATTATATTTAATTATGATGGGCTATGGGGAAGTAGAATTTTTTAATTAACTTGTGAGCAAATTTTCATCTATGTTTTAAAAAGATAAAATTCCTCCAGCATTCTGATTGCAAACATACAGCTTTTGTCAAGAGAGCGGCACACTGAACACCGACATAGAATTGAACGCCAAGTTCATAATCTTTGAGAGTTTACATCCAGAGAACAGAACAGGATTCAGAATGAGATCAGTTTTACTATGTCTCTGCACCATTAGACTTGCAAATTAAAAGAAAAAAAAGAAAAAAACCTAGACATTTGCAACTTCGGGTGAGACCGAAAACAAGATCTAATAATTAGTGTCTATTTCTGAAAGAAGTGCATATTTAAAGACCACAGGCAATTAACAACCACGTTGTCCTGTAATCATGTAGAGTAATAATTGGAGTAGAAAGTAGGGTTTCATGCAAATCACTTCAGACTGCAACTATCATTCTCATTCTCTCCCATATTATATGATTCAATCAATTGATAATGGAACCGTTAGATTTAGGGGAAATTGCTTCATGTTTTGTTCTCACTGAAATAGAATATGTTTGTATGTTCCTGGAAGAAAAATGCAACAAGCATCCTTTACAGTGAATCTTAAGATGTTTTAATGGCCTTCACCTCCTGAATCACTTTGTGATTCTAAACAGTGATGGTTTTTCTTATACTTACATGACAGAAAGCAACATTTCGCAACATAAACATACTCAGTGAGGGGTTCATGATTACTCTGCAGGAAGAGATGCAAATGGGTAGACTGTTGCCTCTACTGGGGACCAGACAAGAGAAAACAAAGAGTCCTTCCTTTTGGAGTGGCTGAGAATGGATCTCTAGTTCACCTCGAGGGTGCTATCCAGCCTTTAAGTGGCTGGGATTCGTTTGAGAAATCACAGAGAAACTCTTTTAATGGCAATCATAATTATCATTATAAAACTTTTTATAGCTGAAAAATAGGGAAAACTTTGGCTCTGTGTAAATCTTCAAAGAAATTCAAATCATACTAGGCTATATGATCGGCGGTTTCAGGGATGTTTTATCGGTTTTCAGATACATAGTTTAAAAACATAGAATATGTGTTTGGAAGGGTCTAAATTTGATATTGCTTTTCAATTCCAATAGTGTGCTGAGCAGTAGAGAATCTGGAGAGGAAGCCTGAGATCAGGGAGGACAGAGAGGGAAGAAGATGCAGAACTATCACCTACCTGGCCTCTGCTGGACCACACACGCTAACATGTTAGCTCCTGTAGGTCTCACAATTACCACAGATGGGAGGCATCTTTTGACCACTGAAGAAACTGAGTTTTGTTATTTCTCGGGCAAATAATTGAGAGAATCAGAATTTGATCCCCAGGTTGACTCCAAATCACGTGTCCTCAGCTCTGCTGTCATCTTTGCCTTTTATGTGTGGGTTACCTGGGCCCAGGGATCCACCAGCCTCCTGGTACCAGCAATGCAGGGAGTTGTTGATGGCAGCAGTGTAATCAGAAGTCCTAGGGAACCTGCCTAACTGTAGCTCGCCACATTGGACAGTCAAGGTGACGCCCAGGGTTCCACAACACAGCACTTTTCCTTAGACACCTCCCTAATGCATACATCTGGAAATGGCTACAGAACTAAAAGAAGGTTCACTCGTCCCCCATTCCTCTCAGGTGAATAAAATATTGACCCAATGAGCCAAATGACCACTTCCAAGCTTTGCAATCCAGATGGCCCTGGGCTACATTATTTTAGGCTCAAATTTGTGATGCACACTTTCCATTTCTCTGTGCATTATTTTATCAAATATCTATTTGATATTTGATATATATATATATATTTATAACTTTTCTTTGTATTCACAAGCGTATAACTAGATCTCAGATCTTCTTTGTTGAAAAATCACAAAGGGCAAACTAAGGCAAGTAAAATTAACACTGCCTAACTTATCTAAAGCATCTATTTTCTTAATTTGCAAAACTTTACCTAGAGGAACTCTAACTAGCATAACACAATTTAACCACTAAGCAGGAAGATGGGGAGAGGGAAGCTAAAGGACTCTCCCCAAAGCACTTAGAGAAAGTTTCCTCAGTCCCACAACAAGTTTCTTAAGGAGGCCTTAAAATGAATAAATAGTTGAAAATGAAATGCAAAGTCAAATCAAAATGAATGTCAATGTTGCTCAGTTAGCAACAGCCTAGAAGCTCACCAGCTGTCAACGCTAATCATAGCTCAGCCGTTGACTCACTGTGTGACCTATAGCAGTACAGTTAACCTCGCTGATTTTGTATGCCAGCAGTAAAATAGCATCACAAGCTCCTCGAAGGCCTGATGTGAGTTAGAACTCAAAGATATTGCCATGGCCCCACTTTGGGAGCTAAGTGTTAAATAAAAACCAAAATTATAAGGAAGATGATAGGATGCTCTTCAAAGAACATTTCCAGCTCTGTCTGCATAATTTTAGTGCTTTAATGAAACATGCCTCTGAAGAAACAGTTAACCATATAGAGTAGTTAAGAATAGTTTCAACTGGCCTTATCGAAAAGACAGTGTATTCTGAATCTTCATCAAGCTTTAGCTATCAGACAGCCTGAACATATTTAGTTGTGTTTCTAGGAGAAAAACAGTTCTTCCAGGAATCTACACAAAGGTTTCTAGACAAGAGAAGCAAATGAATAAGAGTCTTTGGCATAAACTTACAATAAAACTCTCATCAAAAGAAATATAGCTCATTTGTCAACTACATTAGAAACTAAAGTCAGGACACAGATGTAAGAGCTGGATGCTTAACAAAACTTTTTCTCTTGAGACTTCTGGAGATCCCTACTGGATCACAATGCCTTGCCTCCCTTACAGTTGGCTAGAAATAAGCCAGTGGATCAAAAAACCCTATAATGTGGCAGAGCCACTAGAATAAAGGGATATAGGTTCCTGAATAATTGCAAGAAACAAGTCCCCAACTTATCCACATTGAACTGTAATGTGAGCAAGAAATAAACCTTCATTGTGATAAGCCACGAGGTTTGGGAGTTGTTTATTACACCGAGTAGCTTACTCCCTTAATGCACAAATAAGAGACATGTTTAGCACTACAACCAAAGAACAAGATGCCTACTTTGTATGTATTTCATACACGGTTCAGAACCTTTCTCTAATAGGTGGGGCCCTATCATTTATGGAAAAATAAACCCATAGAGATAAAGCTCCAAAAGGACAGATCATCACATGCAAGCCCCACCAAACCATGGTGCGCAGATATTTCTACCTTTGTATTTCACAGAATGCTGATGCTCATGGCTCTATAAGCAGGCAGGTGGAACCAAGAACCCTATTACTCAACCACTAGTCCCTTCTCCTCCTACATACACATTCTTCATATGGTAGCTAACAATATAGTTTCCGCCTAAACGTTAAAATCAACAAAAATGGAGACTATTTAAGAACAGGTGCTGTTACAGCACTTTGTAAGATTTTTTTTTTAAGAGAAAGGCTGTTTATGAACCTATGAAAAATGCCTCTGGAGATGGAAGCTTATTTACTCAGAGAGAATAAACAAGTCTGGTAGCCTGAATTGACTCATGAAGTTAAAAGCAATCTGCTAAGCATAAAGCAAATGTGTCACGTGATCATTTCAGCTACATCACTGCTCAGGAAGAGTTATACTAATTTCAACCCACTTTACGCTTTAGCTTAGGAACCAGGTTACATTCTTAAAGATATTATTAAATGTGTTAAAAATATATATAGTTATATTCAATCAAAGATACTACTGAAGAGTGATGCTTAGGTGGTATTTTTATCATTTACATTTTCTTAATTGACTTCATGTCCTAGATGCTATGCTTAGGATTTTATGTATATATTTTTTAATGTTTTAAAGGCTGCATTTTTTTTAGATCAGTTTTAGGTTTGCAACAAAATTGAGAGAAAAATCCAGAAATGTCCCATATAACTCTTGCCCTCAAACCTGCACAGCCTCCCCCACTATCAACATCACTCACCAGAATGGCACATTTTTCACCGAGGATGAACCGACACTGACACATAATCACCCGAAGTCGATCGTTTACTTAAAGGTTCACTCTTGGTGCTGTACATTCCATGGTTTTAGACAAATATACTAATAACACATATTCATCATTAAGATATCATACACAGTAGCTTCATTGCCCTAAAAATCCTCTGTGTTCCACCTATTCATTTCCCCCCACAAACCCATGGCAACCACTGATCTTTTCACTGTCTCCATAGTTTTGCCTTTTCTAGAATGCCATATAGTTATAATCCTACAGGATACAGACTTTTTATATAGGCTTCTTTCACTCAGTAATATGCATTTAAGTTTCCTCCATGCCTTTTCACAGCTGGATAACTATGTCTTTTAATGCTGAATAATATTCCATTGTCTGGATGTGCCATAGTTTACCATGTTTCCCCAAAAACAAGACCTAGCCAGATAATCAGCTCTAATGTGTCTTTTGGAGCAAAAATTAATATAAGACCCGGTATTTTACATTATATTATATTATATTAATTATATTATATTATATTAATTATATTATATTATATTGACCCGGCCTTATATTATAGTAAAATAAGACTGGGTCTTATATTAATTTTTGCTCTAAAAGACACATTAGAGCTGATTGCCCGGCTAGATCTCATTTTCGGGGAAACACAGTACTTATCCATTCACCAACTGAAGGACTGTTTGATTGCTTACCAGTTTTGGCAATTATGAAGAAAGCTGCTATAAACATCTGTGTGAAGGTTTTTGTGTGGACATAAATTTTCAGCTCCTTTGGGTAAAAAATATTAATGAGCATGATTACCAGATCATATGGTAAGAGTATGTTTCGTTTTGTAAGAAACCTCCACACTGTCTTCCAAAGTAGTTGTACCATTGCATTCCCGTCAGCAATGAATGAAAGTCCCTGTTGCTCCACCTCCTGGCCAGCATTTGGTGTTGTGCTTATGATTTTGGTTTCTCTTCAATCGATATTCATCCGAACTTCAAGTTTCTCTAACATCTACCAGTTTCTCTGTCCAGATGTTAATAAAAGCAACATTATGTCAACCAAAAAGCTCAGCTATTTAAAAAAATCTGTTATACCTTATTATATCTAACAGGCTAGGTCTATTTTAAATTTTCATGTCCTGTCTCACAGGAAGAGAAAGAAGTACAATAGATATTAACGACCTGCTACATGCCAGGTACTATGATCACTGGCTTCTATAAACTGACTTAGTTACTGCTAAGCAATTAAGGGGGGGAAAAATTGGGAGTAAAGTAACACTGTCTTCACCTTATGAAGAAACTACAATTCTAAAAATTTTCATAACCTGTGCACAATAGTAAGCTCACCAAAACCTGGCCACATTTGTATAAAAGCTAAACTTATACTACCTTTGCTGTTAGTAGCATCAAAACACATTCAGAAAGTAAAATATCTTTTCATCTGGGTATCCATTAAAATAAACCCCAAAGTAGATCTTACTTTGACTGATATGATCGTTCTGTTTTTTGTTGCTTTGTCAATCTTTTTAATTTCGAGTCATTGGTACTACCAATCAAAAGGCCCTGGCTTATTAGATTCTAATACAAATAATGTATTGAGAGGGAGAGACCGAAACTAAAACAATGTTCTCAAAATTCCTATGGATTTCAATTATGCATCAAGTTGCCTCATTAGCATAAGTATTTTTCTTCATCAGTTTTGATGTTAACAACAAAGATAATATAAGTTTAGCTTAATTCAACTCACCTACACATCACCACTATCATTTTTTTCATGTTCCCACAAAGTGAACTATATTAATTAATACATAAAGCAAAGTGAATTTAGTAAGCCCTCAAAGTGTAGTGAATCGCTGTCTCACAAAGTGAGAGACTATTTTGCAAAACACAAAGATCCTGTCATTAACAACTATTACTACATCATTGACTTTGAGAAAAAGTAAGTTTAATTGCATTCTACTTCAAGCTGAAATGATATATAAAAATTCTAATTTTCCAAAAAAAGTTAGAGCTTTTTTAAGTAGTTTTAAAAAATATTTCACTATAGATTCCAATAAATACCAGTGTACTATATGTTAATTAATTAATCAAAGACTATAGCAAATAACTTTTTAGGAACATGTCAACTATATAAATCAAGTCTGCCATAACTCATATAAGCCTAAATAGAAAAAGAAAAGAAACAGGGGGAACTTCAAGAGATTTATTACTTACAACAGCAAAAGAATTGAAGTCAATAACTGGAGTTGTCCACCTTGTTATTAGCTCATCTTCAGAACAGGAAGTAAGGAGAAGAGAAAACAGAAGGGTGTTTGTATAGCTGTTTTCTAGCCATTCTCCCACAAGTTTAGATAAAGGACATACCATTTGCTACTAACCTCAAAGTCTTAACAAGGTGTCCCTGAACACAAGAATCTCCAGTGACAAGAGCAACTTTCTTGCTAACTACACTATATATTCATATCACTAGGAATCTAATAATAGCTAATACTTTTGTAAGCTTACTATGTTCCAAGAACTCTTCCAGGCTTTACTGCTCTTCAATAATCCTATGAGGGAAGTACAGGGGGCCCTCCACTACGTCATTTTGTAATAATGTTGATGAGATGCCACAGAACTTAACTCTTTTTTAATTTATTAGGGTGACATTGATTAATAAGACTATGTACGTTTCAAGCATACAATTCTATAATACATCATCTGTATACTGCACTGCATGCTCATCACCCAACATCTGGTCTCCTGTCACCATATATTTGACCCCTTTACCCTCTTCATCCTCCCTTACCCCGTTTCTCCTCTGGTAACTCACACACTGTTGTCTGTCTATGAGTTTGTTTTGTTTCTTCGATTGTTGCTTTCTGTTTTATATATGAGTGAAATTACATGGTTGTTGTCCTTTTCCAGCTGACTTATTTTGCTTAGTATGATATTCTCAAGACCTATCTATCCATAGGAATTTAACTCTTGTTTATATTAATTAGTTTATGATAAAATTAGTTTCCTTATACGCCATTTTGCTTACAGTCACAGAGCCTATGAAAGTCGTTAAGTAAGGACTTACTGTACCACTCTTCTCCCCATTTTACAGACGAGGGTGGAGGGAATGAAGCTCAGAGAATGTAAGAAATTTGTCCACCGTCATTTAGCTCTTAAGAAGTAGAGCTATGTGTTGGATGCAGGCAGCCTGTAAAGACTGCTCCAAAGATCATGCTCAGGTCCTTTCTGGTACGTAGCTCAGGAATAAAACATCAATGAGAATGTCTCAATTCCTTGATTCTAATAATACCTCTCCTCACACTGAAAACACACCTTAAGTTCCATACTCTGAAGCCCATTCTCTGCCTATGTGTGGTGCAAAAGAAAAAGAAAAAAAGATTTTCACATCCGGGCTTTGAGTGAGCTCTGAGTGGTTCTGAGGCTCCATTCAAAGTTGGTTCACAAAGCCCACTACACCTTCACAGTGGGTAACGGAAGGAACAAACCTAGCATGTTACGTGAGAGGGCCTACCCTCAGACCTAAATAGATCTTTGTTACATCAACCATACCACTAGGGTTAAAAAGAAACCCACACTATCACACCAACGTTTCCAGTTAGGACCTAGAAGGTATGAAATAAATGTTTCAAAAAATGCCCTTGATCTATTCTGAAAAGACAAAAGCCTGAGGTAGCACTCAGTGAAGTCTGCACTCTCTCCCTAGTTTTGCTTCCATTCTCTCCCCGTCCACCCCCATTCTTTCCACCCACCTGAGGAACCCTCAATGCAGCCTACTCTCTCTGCTTCTGCCTCTCACTACATTTTACTGGCTTAAAATAACCAAGGCCCTCTCTCCTAATTTAAACTCCCCTCTTCATCTACTCCATTTTCCTACCAGCTTGGAATTAGAAAAGGAGCGTCTCCATGAAGTGACACTTTCCTTTCTCTAGGTATTAGGGAATCACTAGAAGATCATCCTGTCCTAAGAGGAAGACTGGATGTCTTCTAAGTCCCTTCCCAATAAAAGTTTAATATTAAACAGACCTATACTAGATAGGAAGTGTCAAATACCTTGCTCTTGAATCTGCACACCATTGCAGAGGTGTTTTCTTGCTACATCCCTGGTGGGACCCTAGCTACATCCCTGCTAGGATATGTATAACTCACTGCTCACCCTCCACTTCCTTAGCATATGGCAGGCTTGGGGAGAGGAAAAATCAAGAAGCCTTTGTGGAAACTTAGTCACCTACTTGTGGTTGAAGAAATAAAAGAGGGGAAATGAAATGAACAGGAAGCCTCTCCAAGACCACTCAAAACAGCCCTACATGTGTAACTGAGGGGGACCTGGAATGAGGCTACACTGTGGCCACAAACCTCCTTCCCTGCCAGTGGACACCATCAAAAGTTAACGAACAGCCCTCTCCTTTCCCCATCTTCTTCCTCACTGGAATTGAAGATTTACGTTGCCTAGCTCCTAAAGAAAATACTACTACTACTAATAATAATAATAATAATCTCTCCTTAGACCATGATCTCCATCCCTTCTAAATCTGACTTTATCTCAATGTATACACATTTTAAGAAAGGAAAACTGTATTAAAATTGCAGTACTCAATATATACCGAGAACAAAAGGTGAATATAAGTCACACTTGACTTCTGCAATTACAAGAGGTACTCAACGTGGTTACCATCAGCGTCTAGACACTTGTGATTACGGCAAACTACTGCTTGAGCAACGTTGACCAAAGTGTCCACTTGTATACATTCTTTGGCACCCCCGTTTTGTGTGTGTGTGTGTCTGCGCACACACACACACACACACACACACACACACACACACACACAGACTTCACTTGGTCAACAGTGGCTGCTATTCACCATTGAAAACATAATATAAATGTTAATAATATGCTTGTATGAAGAAAAGCCACATGTAAAGTGAGACAAAAAACTCACTGCTATCACCTTTGACCCTCAACCTGCCCCCAGAAAGGCCAGCATTTCCACAAATGTCTCTCTTTCCTTACCTATTCAAGCAACTGGGTAAAAGGTAAGTGAACCACATCTTATTCAATTTCCTTGTGTTTTATGTATCATTAATCAGAAGAGTGTACATAATAGTTTTCCTTCCATAATAGTTTTCCTTCCATCCTTTTCCTAGCAAATGCAAGCTAATTTAACTATAGAACTTATTTTAAAGGTTTTTGTGAGATGATCTGGCACCTAAACACTTACAGCACTATCCCATCACCAAACATGCTTTAACAATTGATCAACTTTTTTTTTCTTTTTTTTTTGGTAAAGGAAGGTGCAGCGCACAGTGGCCCATGCAGGGATGGAACTAGCAACCTTGGTGTTATTAGTACCACGCTCTAACCAACTGAGCTAACTGGCCACCCTAACAATTGATCAACTTTTAAAATCAACCCATTTGTATTTAGAATACAACCCTTAACTGTGTTTTCGGAAGGAAGCTTTGTACTGTGAATATCAAATGAGCAAAAGCTAGGGGCCAGGGGAGACGGAGCTGCGGGTATGGGAACACCAGCAAAATGTGCCTGAACTTAAAATGCAGAGACGGCTTTCGTGTATATCAGCATCTTGGGCTTTCAACACCAATTTCTTCTTAAAGGAGGCGAGTTCATCAGTTGGAATCACCTTAGAAAATGAAAAAATATAAAAATACAAGCCAGTACTTTAAGCATTGCTATGTGAAAATATGGAGCATGACTAGTCACATTTAAGGCCACACTTCTACAAAATGTAGCCAAATAATGGGTGTCAAGGAGCAGATTTTTCTTCACTACAGAAGTCAGGAAAATGCTCCCCCCCCCTACACACACACACACACACACACACACACACACACACACACCCGAATGGTTCTGATTGGCAGATTTTTTTCTGAGAGAGGACAGCTGAGGCCTGTGGTCCTTTTATGTCAATGGCTCAAAAGAGTTGGTTTCCTCCCCCTAATCCTCACCATGCCCCCCTCTCTTTTTTCCCCAATCCCGATGGCTATATCTCAAACTGTTACCCAAAACATGATCATGGCAGTGGCTTAAAGGGACAGGAATCACCACAAAAGAATATACACACTTAGAGGTATATCTTACGCAATTCAGTGATTGAATATGCCTATGGTGATTTTTCTCAAAAACACTTGTCAGCTTAAAATTATAAACGACTCAAACTGCTGGTATCTGTTTCATTTTGGTTATTATGGTGGTCAGGATATCTAACACTGGAAGGAAAATAATGACACAATGACCCAGAAATCAGACCCTGTTTGCCTTGGTTTTACTAAGTAAAATTTGTCCCTAACTGGATTGACTGGAGGCAGTATTAACCATTTATTCTATTTATTCTATTCTTTGAGATTAAAGAGAAAAGGAAAAAAAGCCAGTATTACCCAGGTACAAAGTTAAGTTATAAACTCTGAGGTAGAACATGCTTACTGTGGTTAACAGTCATAAACCATGTACAAATTTAGCAACAACTCTTCATACTAGATGTTGTGACCTTTGGCATTTTCCAGTATCGTTTCAGATAGCACTGGTCAAAGATGGAAGGAGTAATCTAATCCATTAAGGCCCAAGTCCCAAACAGAACTGCACTCTGAAATAGCCTCAACAGAAGTAACGTCTTTTCACATTCACTTTTAAGGAATCCATGCAACATT
Source organism: Rhinolophus sinicus (assembly GCF_057876585.1). Classification (NCBI taxonomy): domain Eukaryota; kingdom Metazoa; phylum Chordata; class Mammalia; order Chiroptera; family Rhinolophidae; genus Rhinolophus; species Rhinolophus sinicus. The sequence continues at coordinate 148,333,702 of NC_142517.1, read as the reverse complement.
TTAAAAGAAAGAGTATATCAAGCATGATCAATGGGTAAGGATGAGTTTCAATAACAAGTTAGTCAATTAGTAAGACCCACAACATACGCGTACATATCTGAGGAAACACTAAGGATAATGTGCTCACAGTTAAGAATGAAAGACAGTCACAACCTGTTCAATATCGTCCATCTTCCGGAGGAAGAGCTACTGAAAATGAGCTACTTGAAACAAAACAAAACAAAAAACCGTAAGTCAGCAAATTGATTCTTCCTAGCATGTGTTTTTAAAGTGGTATTTCCCATTCAGGACTCCAAGCAAGTGGCTGGCTCCACTGCCTTGTAGCACAAAGAAACCAAAACAACCAGTGCAAGACAACCATGGCTTAAAGGTTTTCACAAAAATGTAGAAAATTAGTAGTTCATAGATAGCCCAGCGACAAACAGCTTCCCAAATTCCTTCACCTCCATCTTTTCATGGGGAATGCACCACCACCCAGCTGGTATCACAAAATGCCCTAAAGACATAGAGGACTAATACTAACCTGAGGTGGCTACCAGCATTTCAAGCCTGAAAAGAACAAAACCTTATTCACCAAAGTTATTTCCTGACATTAATTTGAACTATGGGAAGGCACAGTTGTAGTGTAAAGGAGAAAAAATAAACTGAATATTTTAAATTATTTGGAAACTTCATACCAATCTCATTTTCATGGCTTTCCCCCTTAAAAATTTTACCAAATACAAAGCAACACTACATAAGTAACTAAACCTTTAAGAAATAAAACCAAGATTCAAAGTCAGGCCTTTTACATAGGCTCTTTCTTTTCCATTTCCTTTCTCAGCTGCCTGCCTTCTAATAAGACAAACTTTTGGCAGGAACATAAAAGGTGTCCAGACATTTGGATGAATTAGACAAGAAAAGTCTAAATGAACAAACCCTGGCACTCGGAAATGAAGCAGTCTTTTCAAACCAAAGAGCCAAAACAGAGGCTAAATTATATAATGCTTTCTGATAAAGGAGCTTACTTTTAAAAAATGAGATACACACAGTTCTCAAGGATCACTAAGGCAATATTCTAAATTAGTGTCTTTCAGGTCCAGCCTAGACACTAATTTCTAAATAAAAGCATTAGAATACACACACCCCATACACAGTTCTTTAACAGATTTCAGTTTCATATTATAATCAACACATGTACCATTACTTACTTGCTTCCTTCTGTAATGAGCAAACTGAGAGAGGCCTAGAACAGTTGCAAGTGCACCTCCTCCAGCAAGAATAGTCCCTTTCACTGCCTTTTTAAATGCCATGTCTTAGCCTACAAAGAAAAGAAAAAAAAAAAACGGAAACAAAAAAGTTAATTGGGATTTTTATTGCATAACCGTTCCAATAATTTAAAAAAGACTGTAGGTTATGAAAACTATGTTAAACTAGAAAAGAACACAAAATAAGGAAGTTACAAACATGCCAATTTGGATATCACAATCGAAAAACAAGACACACACAAAAATCTAGATATGTAACTGACTATATAAAAGTTACCTTCCAAGAGGAATTGAAGAAAGAAAAGCAAATTAAGGGACAACTGAGGATATTTAAACAGTATAAAGTCAAGAGAGCTGTGAAAAGAAATGCCATTGCCTATCTGACAAAACTGCATGCTGTCTTTGCAGATTTGTTCAACTGCTAATCCCCTCCACCCGGAGAACTGGTAGACTTCTTCTGTCACTCAACATGACAATGCAGCTCATGCCGGCTTCAGGTTCTTTGGCAAGTGTTTAATTCAAATTGTGGTACAACTCCCTTCCTGAGTTTTCCCCTTCCTAATGAAGTTCTTACCAGAGCCCAAAGCCCACACGCTTACATTTCTATCCCTAAAAGAGTCGACACTTTACAGATAAAAGGTCAAAGGAAACCTTGCCTTGATCCTTTCACAAAGCGACAGTTCAACACTGCTATAATTCCTTTCATTAAGGGAACTTAAAAAGAAAAAAAAAAGTTATCCTCCAGATAGAGTTGCATGACACCACAATTTCAAGTGAAAACCCTCCAGATCAGGCGCTGTTTTGTGCTCCTGCACATTCCTAAATAAAGTCTTGCCTTGTGTCAGCTCTTGACTATCTTTCTTCTCATCTTTAAAAAAAAGTATATTTCTACTATTAGATGTGTGGAATTTTTAGATATTTTTTGAGGACTTAAGTATTCTTTAACTTTTTCAGAAACAAACAAAAAGTACAAAAATTAAAATTCCACCAAACAGCCTCTTACCAGCTTATATTCTGCTAAACAAAAAAAGATTAACACTGTGTAATTATCTAAAAAAAAATTCTGACTTATCACCCACCTTTCATTCTCAGTAGTAATTGGCACACCCACATCTTTCGGGGAAGCCACTACCCTATTTTCCTGTCTGACCTGTCTTGACAACACACCTTATACTCTACAGCTATCTAATGACTCAAGAAAGTCTTTAATATGAAGTCAGTTTTAACCTAGGATAGTAAAGAATATATAGTATCGCAATGTAAATTACAATACAGTTAAAATATTTGGGTCCATATTGGATGGATCGAATCTATTAGCATAACTATCCTAAATCAAAGAATTTCAGTGCAGTTGGTAACTGATTCTACAGAAAATTCATTTTAGAATACTATAAATTATATACTAAAATAAAAGTTGGCATTTCTTAAAATTTTATTTTTACTCTGAGATCCTTCTGACAAACTTCTAAATTCTACGACTCATTTTGATTATTAAGATTCTCACCAGAAAATATTTCACGTGCATATAGTCTCTGCTGCTGGAGGTCTCTTCTTCACTCTCCCTTCTCTATGTCAACCATCCCCATTCTCCCAAGTTACACAAAACAGTTGGTATACGCTGGCTAGGGACCTCCACTCATCATTCAGTCAACCCTCAACAAAGACTAATGTCCAAGGTTGCTCTGATAGTAAAAAACCATTGTAATGTTCGCAGGGGTACCTAGTGCACAATAGAAACCCAAGCAGCCCAGAGACAGCATGTGATCTCCAGACTAACTGAGTTCCTCTGACAATTAGGAACAGAACAGAAACTCATAGACACAGACAATAGTTTAGTGGTTGCCAGAGGGTAACGGGGGCGGGGGGTGGGGGGTGGGAGATGAGGGTAAGGGGGATCGAATATATGGTGATGGAAGGAGAACTGACTCTGGGTGATGAACACACAATGGGATTTATAGATGATGTAATACAGAATTGTACACCTGAAATCTATGTAATTTTACTAACAATTGTCACCCCAATAAATTTAATTAAAAAAAAAAAAATAGAGACCTAGTGCTATTTACCTAAATTGCACATGTGCCCTCCCCATATAGACAGCAGCCTGCTGGTCCCTTGGATGTGTTTCGTGGCTGACTGACCTTAGCTTACTATCATTGCTTCTGTCTTGTTGATAATGCATTGATGACCTCACAAAGGATAGCAAACATCAACACAGCCAATTGAGTGATGTGATACAACGGTCAACGACAATGTCACAGTAGTGGAGTTTGGAACTAGTTTTTCCAATTGTCTAGGTCCCTGTATTCCTTGCTCACCTTATTATATTGCTTCAGTTTCATTTGTCTGAAACAGAAACTTGCTAAGGGGATATTTTCATAGGTTTTTCTCAATGAGCCACAAATGCTAATGAAAAACTGCATTACTATATTATTTTGCAAAGTTAGCGATAATATTGACTATAATCAATAAAGAGTTTCTCTTTTCAGTAATTTAATAAAATAACCTATGCTTAAGGGATCATTATTTCTATTGTGATCAAATTCATCTATAAGGTCATTTGGCTGGTTGTCATGAACAAATCACTGTTACAGGAATTCAAAAACAAAGCACAGAATCAGTCAATGTCACCTGGCTCTTTTAAGATTATCATTATCATTATTATTACTACTAATTTTATACTGACAATTGTTATTTATTGAGTCTTTGCTAAGTAATAGGTACAATGTTTTTAATTCTTTATATACATCAGCTCATATTAACCTCACAACATCCTAATTTCATGTAGTAGGGGATTTGCCCAAGGTCACTCCCTAGTAAGTGACAAAATCACAACATAGTCTATGCTCTTCAGCACTGGGGAGTTCTGCAGTGCCTTTCTTCTCAAAAGGCAACTTCTCCCCAAGAGCCACACCATATTTTGCTCATATTCCCAAAAGAAGGCCCTATTGTCCAGCACTCACCCAGAGTGTACAGTCCCTTGGCATTAGGGTTTGGCTAAGGCAGTGAAGAAGTTTCTGGTAAAATATCTACCAGTAACCTTCTGCCAGATAATGTAAGAACTGTTTTAAAATTGAAAGAAATTTAAAACCAGACACAAACCATATGCTGTGGACTACTTGTATCCATTTACATTACATTACAAGGAGAAAAGTTTCCATAATGATTACAAGAAGAAAAGATTGTTTCCTTCTAAGTAAAAGCTGCAGCCAGTAATTTAGCCAAGAAGGGGAACAAAAACATCAATGAATCTTCACCTTTTGCAACTAAAAGTGTAAGAAAACTGGAGGTAGAAAAATCATCCAAAAATAAAGTGAGCTTAATTATCATAGCCTGATATTTATGTTTAATAGCTTATGAATTAAATCACAAACACATTAAGTCAGGAGTGACTCCTGCATTTGCACAGACCAATTCCAGCCCTCTAATTCTTGGGAGGAGAACACCAGCCCAACTAAACAAAACCCTAAATAAAAAGGTATTCAACTAAATATATCTGTGAGTTTATCAGCTGCCCTCAAGGTCATTACAATCAATTTGGAGGATTAAATATCAAAGTCTGTCTTGTTACTCTGTTTTATTGTGCTATATTGTTATTAATACTCTAATAGACAAAAGACCCTCAATAGCCAAAGCAACCTTGAGAAAGAAGAACAAAGCTGGACACATCACAATTCCTGATTGCACACTATATTATAAAGCTATACTCATCAAAACAGTATGGTATTAGTATAAAAACATACATACAGATAATGAAACAGAAGAGAGCTCAGAAATAAATCCACAAATATATGGTCAATTAATTTTTGATAAAGAAGACAAGAATGTACAATGGGGAAAGGACAGTCTCTTCAATAAATGGTGATAGGAAAACTGGACAGATACATGCTAAAGATTGAAACTGGACCATTATCTTATACACAAAAATTAACTCAAAATGGATGAAAGAATTAAATGTATGATCTGAAACCATAAAACTCCTAGAAGAAAACATAGAAGACAAGCTCCTTGACATTGGTCTTGGTGTTAATGTTTTGTATTTCACATAAAAAGCAAAGGCAACAAAAGCAAAAATAAACAAGTGGGACTGCATCAAACTAAAAAGCTTCTGCACAGAAAAGGAAAACACCAAAATGAAAAAGCAACCTATTAAATGGGATAAAATATTTGCAAGTCAGTATCTGATAATGAATTAATATCCAAAATACATAAAGAACTCACACAACTCAATAACAAAAATCAAACAAACAATCCAATTGAAAAATGGGCAGAGGGACTGAATAGCATTATTCCAAAAAAGACAAACAAATAGCCAACAGGTACATGAAAAGCTTCTTGGCATCACTCACCATCAAGGAAATGCAAATCAAAACTACAATGAGATATCACCTCACACACAAAAACAAGAGATAACAAGTATTATCTAGGACATGAAGAAAAGGGAATCTTTGTGCATTGTTGGTAGCAATATGAATTGATACAACCACTATGGAAACAGTATGGAGGTTCCTCAAGTAATTAAAAAAAAAACTACCAGCAATCCCACTTCTGGGTATATATCCAAAGGAAACAAAATCACTATCTCAAAAAGCTATCTGCACCCCCATGATCATTGTAGCATTATATACAATAGCCAAGACATGGAAACAACCCAAGTGTCCATCGACAGAGGAATGAATAAAGAAAATATTATTTATGTGTGTATATATATATATATATATATATATATATACACACACATATATAAATGTGTATTTATATATACACACATATATAAATATGTGTATATATATACACATATTTAAATATGTGTGTGTGTTTGTGTGTATATATATATATATATATATATATATATATATTATATGTAAATATCATTCAACCGTAAAATAAGAAGGAAACCATGCCATTTTCAACAACATGGATGGACCATGAGAGCATTTGCTAAGTGAAATAAGCCAGATATGGAAAGACAAATACTGTATTATCTCACTTATACTTATAATCTAAAAAAAACCAATTCATGGAAACTAAGAACAGATCAGTGTTAACAGAGGCAGGGGATGGAAGGTGAGGAAAATGGGTAAAGGTAGTCAAAAGGTACAAACTTCCAGTTATAAGATAAATAAGTTCTGGGGATACAATATATAGCCTAGTAACTGCAGTACAACTCAGTGATTGTATATTTGGAAATTGTTAAGGGAAGAAATATTAAAAGTTCTCATCATGAGAAAAAAATATTTTATGTGAGGTGATGGATATTAACTAAACTTATTGTGATAATTATGTGTGTGTGTGTGTGTGTGTGTGTGTGTGTGTGTGTGTGTGTATTTATATATCCATAAAATCATTACGGTTACAACTTAAACTAATACAATGTTGTAAGTCAATTACATCTCAACAAAGCTGGAAGAAAATTAATTTAAATTATAGCCAAAAGAGGGGGCCGGCTGGGTGGCTCAGGTGGTTGGAGCTCCGTGCTCTAATGCCGAAGGCTGCCGGTTCGATTCCCACATGGGCCAGTGGACTCTCAACCACAAGGTTGCCGATTTGACTTCTCAACAGCAACTGGACCTGAAGTTGAGCTGCGCCCTCCACAACTAAGATTGAAAGGACAACAACTTGACTTGGAAAAAGTCCTGGAGGTACACACTGTTCCCCAATAAAGTCCTGTTCCCCTTCCCCAATAAAATCTCTTAAATACACACACACACACACACACACACACACACACACACACGTAGCCAAAGGAAAGGAGAGTAGCTAGAATGGAGGTGGGATGATGGTAAAGCACTATCTGATACCATTTTCATCAACCAGAATATATAGGACACAGAAAAGTTAGATGCCATTTCTCCTTTTTTCTTTTCTAACTCAAGTACTGAATTATGATGCCCTCCAAAAAAGAATGAAACCACTATATGGAGAGTGACTACATTTCACCTGAATTTCTGTGATATGGGATCCCTCAATATGAATGGAAGAGCTGAGAGGGTTTCTAAATAAAGCAGACTGTTAAATTATATTATTTCCTAAACCAAAACAATATCAAATTGAAACAGAATCAGTAGAATATCCAGCCAAGATGCCACAATAAATTCAGGCTTCAATTCATCTTTTATGCTCTAAACATAGAGCATAGAGACAGATAAAAGAGAAAAACTGAAGAAATACCAGGGGTTCCAAAAAAAATGTATACAAGTGGACACTTCGGTTAACGTTGCTCAAGCAGTAGTTTGCCGTAATCAGAAGTGTCTGGCCACTGATGGTAACCACTTTGAGCACCTTTTGTAATTGCAGAAGACAAACGTGACTTGAATTCATCTTTTTTATCAGTATATACTGAGTATTACAATTTTAATAGTTTTCCTTTCTTAAAATGTGTATACTTTTGCCACCCTCTGTACGTACATAGTACATACATACATACTCTGATAGAAAAGAAAGGAAGGTGCCATATCATCGTAGTAAAATGAGAGATTAATTATAACTAAAAGCATTAAAGAAGGCTTCAAAGAAAACAGGATACTTGAGAAGGTCTTGAAGAAAGAAAAGGATTTGCAGGGGAGTGAGTAGGGGCAGGTCTGGATACAGAAAGAAGATTTGGACAGAGAGGAGCATCACACAGTAACACTCGGGAGGCATACAAGTAGTTATCTGGTTTGGCTGAAGACGTTCAGTTGGAAATGGGGTTTAAGAAGTCCAGGGCAAGACACAAGAAATCTCTGTTATGTGTGAAATAAGATATTTCTACGATAGTCTGCTGGCAATAGGGAAGTAAGGCTGCAGAGGAAGGAAGCAGGATGCTTCATCCCACACTTTATGAAGAGTGTTCAAGTAGATTTTTGTGTTGTAGCTTATGGTGAAGACAGAAAGGCCAACTGGGAGGCAATGAAACTGTCCCCAGGTGAGAGGAGGAGAGCCCGCTTTAGGACAACACTGAAAAGTGTAAATGCAGAGATTGATGCTTTGCAGATATCGCTAATGACAGGACCCAATTAGAGACCATGACAGGACCTGACAACTGATTACAGAAGGAAGCAGAACACTACACAGAGTTTTAGCCTGAGGAGCTGGGGAGTGGCCCCAACACAACATTAAGATTTCGGAAGAGAAGCAGGTTTAAGGGAGAAGAAGAGTTTAGTTTGGAATTAAGGTAATTTGAGAGCTCGACAGAACACCTACTTAGAGAAAACAGCAACCAGATGGACAGGTGGGTCTCAAACTGACAACAGTAGTCAGAACTAAAGGTAAGGTTTGGGGAATCTTCTGCCTACACCCAACAGATATAACAACTACACAATAAAATGTACTTACTTTTTAGCAAACAAAAACCTCTCAAAGTCTGCTGACCCACGATTTTAGCTACAACTTACCTGGCTCGTCTGAATTCTTAGGTGTCCTTTGAGGACTCCTATTATAAACGGAGTGACTTCAATAATGAGAACCACCACTCAGATATTATTTCAAATAGTCCCTGAATGCTCATCCTGTCTGCCTCCCCCCATTCAGAGGCTAGTATACTCTCCCAGCTAAATCATGCATTTGAGTTCTCCATTAACTTTGGGGAAAAAAAAAACGGGACTTCTCAGGGTTTTGAGTCTTACGCCAGCACAGATGTAAGTGTCCCTTACAAGAGGGATCAGTGTGTGTGCGAAGAGGGGTGGGGGGAAGGAAAGGAAAGATAGCTCAAAGATCATTTTCAAAAGAGTAATTTTAACCATAAGCCTTGCAGCCCTTGAGACTTGTGTTTTCTAGCAGGATATAAAGGCATTCCGTGCCACTATGATTCTCCTACCCTGAGAAACCCATACAAAGGAGGAATTTAAAACATAAAATCCCAGGATGGAATCTAGGTATGGCATGTGCTACTTCACTAAAGACCTTCACTTAAGCATATGCAGGTTCAAAGACAGCAAGAAGCTCCGTACACTTCAATTGTGCAATCACTCACCTTGTAGCTGTGCCTGGAAAACCACCCCATCTATTATGAGTCATGATTTTCTATCAAACCTACAGAAGGCACAACGCAAAGGGCCAGGCCTCAAGATCTACTTGCACACAATGACTAATGTGAGAAAGGTACATGAATCTTACAAAATAAGGGTGCCGAACCTCATAAGAGGAAGTCCTATGTAACCATGGAACTTGGCAGCAGTCCACAGAGAAATGGAGGAAGAGGGAGTGAGCTCAAAAGTACCTTCCCGCCCAGCAGCCCAGTTTTAACTACACAAGTCAAGATTTCCGGGTGCTTTGCACTAGACATGTTTCAACAAAGCAAACCCTTTATTATTCCAATCGATGTGATACCAAATGTTTTGTATACTTTTCTATAAGAAAGTACATCATGATTCAGGCACACCAAGCATATGTTGATAAAGTGCTTACACAGTAACAATCAAAGCACACCATGTGCTTACTACCTTCTCTTTCTCAAGGTTGATTTAAAGGTATCAAAACTACAAACAAGGGGTGGCCAGTTAGCTCAGTTGGTTAGAGCGCATTGCTACTAACACCAAGGTTGCCAGTTCCATCTCTACATGGGTCACAAGCAGAGGCATTTCATTCTACACACATACACCTCACACAGCAGCATGTGATTCCCTACAGAAACATACAGCTAGCCCTCAAACATGTTTTTTGAAAGCTGTCAGACATAGGTGAACAAAATAGTCAACATCAGAGGCCCATCAACCTCTCTGAAAACAGAGGAGTCCTAGTCCATAAACGAAAAATTGATTGTCTTTTTTGGTTGCTTTAAACATTTTTAAAATAGGAAGTGGATTCAAGGGTTACCCACAAAAGATAACCCCAATGGAAATATGGAAATAAGTGGATATATCAAGTCCTGAAAAAACAGCAGACACTTTCAAAGGATATTTAATCATCTTCTACTAGCCCTTCCCCTATTATAAAAATATGTATCTTTAAGCCACAAACACAATAACAATGATGACCTATAGTTATAAAAAACAGATACACTGAACAGGATATCAAAGGACAAACAAAAAGGTTCTTTTGAAGTCATTGAGGAAAGTATTCTGATCGAAAACAAGATAAAAGGAAAAACCAAGTAAAAGTCAGCAGAAAAGTTAGAAATATAATTAATGCTCAGATTCTGGATGTCCCAAATTTTGGACTGTGGCTCATTAGGAAGCTAAAGCTGCATAACCACACATTGCTGGCATAGCATCCAATATCTACCTTCGTTCCTGTCTTTCATGCCCTATCAGAAACCCAGGCTACTTTAGGTCATGTTCTATTTCCAATAAATTTCCCCAGGAAATTCCAAGCCAGAAGGTCCCCACCCAAAAGATGGGGGGAAAAAAATTTTCTCAACAAAGGGAAAATATTTTAATAAAGACAAAAGAGAAAAAAAAGTCAGGAAACAAAGAGAAATTGAAAGAAATAGTTCATATAACTTCAAGCCATAAAGTACTTTGGAAAAGCTTCCCATAGTCTCTTTGGGGCACCTTTAGGTCAGTTACATCATTTTAGCAGCAAACACATAGCTACAGATGATTGAGAAAGAGGTTAGCCCAGGACCATTCCTCAGGCTCAAAGGAGGGCAGGAGCCGGGATGCTTGACAAAGGAGGAATTGGCACAGAGAAGGGCTGAGCTGCAAGAGGTTCAAATCAGAGTTTAAGAAACGCAAGCAAAAGGCACCAAAAAAAAAAAAAAAAGGAGAAAATAAGGTCAACAACCATTTAAAGGGAGCCAGTTAAAAGGCTCTATTTGTTTATAAAAAAAGTTTGTCTCAAACACTATTACATGAATTCTTTTGGTGTGCAAGATTTGCTTTTTTAAATTTAATATGCAATGCCATAACCAATTAAAGAATTTATTTCACAAAATCCTCTAAAATGAAAACATACAGAAAGGGAAGAAGGCCCGAGAAGAACACAAGGATACATGCTTGCAGTAGTCATTTGTTATGTAAGACTCAATTTTTTTTTTAAATGATGTTTCCAAGGCAACTTCTATATTATGTAGTTATGTTTTCTGCCATTCCAAAAATGCACACCGGTACTACAGAGTCACAAATTTGACCCTTTTCCCATATTTTCATGAGGTTCACTGTAGAATTACAAGAAATCAATGAAGCCCATCTGAGCTAACAATAGATTTATATTCATTAAATGCAAATGATCAATTTAATTCATAATGGAATGATTTCTATTGTATTTCCTTCCATAGATGCCATTAAAAATCATAAAGAACTATAGTTAGTTCACGCAAGTGAACTTGTTTTCCATTTTATTTTAAAACCAAAATTAATATATATTTTCTATCAACCTACATATGTTAATGGATTTTTGTTTAAAGTTGTAAAATCCTACCTTTATTTTTCAATAAAAATATATTTCTGCCTTCTTAGTTTACCATATATGTAATTTAAGGTAGTTCTGAAAGGCATAAAATAAAATGTCCCTCATAAGTGAAAATTTGGAGCATTCTTTCCTGAAAATGCCCACCTGTCATAAAGACACAAGTCAGGTTAAGGAACTGAATGGATAACATGCTTAGCATGAAATTAAACAAGCTTGCATTTATATATCAACTAAGAAATGCCTCCCTTAAAAAAAAAGAGAGAGTACAGCAGACACTGAAAAAAAGTTGAATTCTGCCTTGAGAAAGAAGGAATGTTACCAATGAATCACACAAAAAAAGTTCTTTAGGCAAACAGACCATACTGGTCGTGTGTTTCTTGCAGTCTTTGTGCCCCTCTACTAACCCTACTGTTGGGTTAGGAAAATGGTTCACATTCCTTTGGAAGCACAGATCCTTTTTTAGATTTTTCATGCTGTTATAGAATCTACTTCAGCAATTAAGACAAGAAAAAAATCCCTTTATTTTGTTATAGAATAAACTGCGTACCAAACAATAGAGTTTAAAATATCTTTCACGTTAAAATATACCAAGCCTCTCATGCAGATTTATTACAATTATAACAATCACGGCTTTTGAATATACATCCCAAAAAAGTATCATGAGAAAAAAATCTACATCACCATATAAATAAATGTATTTTAAAAGGGTTTAGATGCTATAAAATAGTGTTCAGGCACTGTGAATCAAATAAAAAGGGTTTTAACGTATGGGTGATAATGAACTTTAACTCTATTGTCTAAAAAATAAACCCTAAGAGAATTTCAATTAAATAGCACGTCCAGAGAAAGAAGTGTTTGAGATAATTAAGTTCCTATTTGCCTGGATCTTATTCAGAGATCTCTTTCGCTGTTTTCCAATCTTATATTTTTATGAAATATAGTATTATGAATTAGGAAAAACTACTTACTGAATGCAGGCATTTTTCTTTGAAGACAAAAAAATCTTAAAGAACCTCAAGATCGTTATTCTGAAAAATAGTTGTTTTTTTTTTTTTGTTTTTTTTTTGGAATAGCACAGATGAAGGAGGTTTGAGAATCTGCCTTCCAATGTAATAAGCATAAACAAAACTTTGAAAAGCTGGTTTTGTTTTAAACTTCAAAATGCTGATGCCAATTGATTTACTTAACTTTTGCTCATTATTTTTATCACTGAATGAGAGGAAAATGTACCAATTCTTTCAAAAGTTCCAGTTGCAATTGTATTATATATGTTATTAGAAATACACTTTAAGAAATACTTGTTGAAGATAGTTCATGAAATCCTGAACTCATAAAAAAAAAAGAGAGAGAGATACTTTTTATAATTAGTTATAGCACAATAATTTCAGTTAATTTAATTTCCTTACATTGTAAAAGAATAGTTCAAAATTTGATCCCAGCTCTATTACAGCTCTATTAATGCATAAGCCATGGCTGAGAATTACAACAGAGACCAAGAAGTATGTTGGGATGGGAGACCAGTTATTCTACTTCCTTGAGTTTGAGAAGATCCCTAGGAAAAAAGACTAACCACATTTTTCGTCCTGTAGTCTTTTTTTCCTTGTATCCTGATGAATTCTGCATTTAAAATTCACTTCCCTACATATCTAATAATCCACTGCATGTATAAATGCAACTCTCAACAAAGGGCTAAATTACACACATGAAGCATACATGCAAAGTAAATCTAAGATGTACTATAGTCAAAATAATCATGTATTGTATTTTTAGCTTAGTTATCACATTCCCTAAAAATGACTGACCCTTAAATAAATAAGAATCAGACAACAGGAGAGACAGATTACAGTAGCTCGTGTTTCTAACAACAATTTCATTCAAAAGTATGGAATACACATCATCAACATTTTCTAAATGCTCCGTTCCTCACCTCCAAAAAGGAAAAGAAAAGATAGTAGGTCCTCCTTGACCTATGCAAAAATAATAAGCAAAGCTGTATCTCGATCTCAGTTATCTTGGCTAAAACAATCTTGGTCATAAGATCTTTTTCTCTCCACTTGAATGAGGCATCCTCTCCAAATCCCTCCTTTTCAGATTTTTCTTTTCTTCTTGAAAAGGACTGGCACACACCCTAAGTGGAAAGCATTCAAGTACCAGACTATAAACAAGTCTAGTCACTGTGCATAAGACACTGTGTACCAACATTACACAGCTAATACCCTTGCAGTCTAAAATGTAAATAGCATGCAGAGGAGAAGATAAAGGGTTCTACTCAATATTTCCTATAGAGCTACTATTGCTGGAAAAAAATACAAACTCTATATTATTTTAATTCTCAAAACACCAGATTAACAAAATCACCAGGATGGTGTCATTAAGGAGACTTCCCTTGTAATTCTGTTTCTACCATTAATTTGCTTTGTGATTTCAGGCAAATCATTTATTTGAATTTGCAGATCCTCATTCCACTGATAAATAAAGTATCTCTGAAAATGTCCAGAACTACTTTAACATTAAATTCATATTATTTTATTATTGTTCTTCGTTCTATACACACAGGGGTGAAAAAAACACCCTTATACATTAAAGGTGGTACTATCTTAATGTCCTATTTATTTAGCACTGTTGGATGATTAAGGCTTACATTCATTCTTTCATTCAGTAATTATTTACTGATCATCTAACATGTGCCAGGCACTGAACATACAACTGAAAACAAACATACAAAAATACCCTCCTTCCAAGAGCTTACATTTGAGTGAACAGTCTGAAAAAAAAGAAAAAAAAAGTCTGAACTATTTTGAATTAAAATAGTTCAAAACTGCAAGTCACCTTTGTCTTCTTAAATCAGGGCTATTAACCATGGATTCGATTATGAATGCCTTAGAACCATCCATACTAACATGAGACTGTGCTATCACAGGGTGATGCCCTCAGGAACAGTAGAAGGAACAAGACTACTAACCCCTTTACTAAGTGGCCCACTGCCACACACTGTTCCCATGTGAATTCTTCCTCTGTCTGCTTTATAAAGTTTTCTCCCATTTCTTCCAAACTGTCAGGCTGATGGTAATTCTCCTTTTTGATCTTTGAGCTCTGCAGCTCACTTCTCACTTGCTACGACTGTGGTCAGAAAAACTGAGAGCCAAGTTAGCTAAAACTGTCTTTAAAATACAAATAAATAACTCTGAACAAGGCAAAAAGAGTGACTTACTAGCTAGCATCTTAGCATTTGTATTTTCAACATTCTGGCTCTATCTATTCAAAGGCCTTTTCCGCCTTCCTTCCTGTGTTCTAGGTCAGTGGAGCTTACCAGATAATTTCTGAAGTTTGTTGTACACAGTATGGATGAAACAAACTACACAAACTGCATAAGAACATGAAGATTAAGAATTTCAAATCAGACACAAGCACATAGTCCAAGATTAGAAAAAAAAAATTCTTATTTCAATTCTGTCTCATCTGAACAGACTCACATTATCTTTAAAAAAATGTGGCAAAGCTGTTTGCTTCTGCTCTAGAAACAATTAGAACTTTTTTTTTTTTTCTGTGCTCTCTTGGATTTAAAGAAAAGTTTATAGATAAATGGGCCAAAAAAGAATCTATCTGCCTCTCCTAAAAAAATTTCAAAATTGCTTGTTGGGGACTGGCTTATGAAAAACACACTTGAGGGAAAGATAAAAATTGTACACTTTAAGAAAATAACCAAAGCAAGAGTTCAGTGAAATACTCAGAAAAGTATCACTGAAGGACCTACCCAAGGAAAGATTGACGAAAGGAGAAACATTTGTTCCTGCAACAGGTATTCAGCTGAGATTTACTAAATGCCTGCTATACCTTCAGCACAGCTCTAGGGGCTAGCAATTTCTCTGCCTCATGGATTGGGGGGAAGACAAAATAAACATGTAAACAAATTGTAAAATCAAGTTTTTTTTAAATTTTGTTTTGGTCTTTTTTTTTTTGAAATTGACAAATGCTATGAAGAAAATAAGATGGAGTATTACATTAGAGATTGACTGTGGGTAGGAGGGATCCACTTTAGATAGAATGCTCATGGGAGTGACTGACAAAAAACATCATTGAGGAGGAAGAGCCAGTCACACAGAGATCTGAGAGAAGGGCCTTCAACGCACAGGGAACAGGTATGCAGACACTTAGCAGCATGTGCAAACTTGGCCTCTATGGAAACTGAAACCCACTCTGGCTGCAGCACAATGAATGATGTGGGCAGTGGGTTCCAGATGAGGTCAGAGGGCTAGACAGGTGCTGAGTCACGTATGACTTCCTCCTAGCAAGGTGTTTATTCTGACAAGATAAAGACGGAAAACCAAGATGGAGGGTCTTAATCAGTGGAATGATATGATACTATTTATAGCAAGGAAGAAAAAGCAGGGAAGGGAGAAAAAGCGAGAGGGAAGGAGGGAAAGAGGAAGGAAGGACAGACCCTAGCTACAGTGTCAAGAATGCCTTTTAGGGTATTAAGAGTAAAAGCAGTTGTCTTTTCCTAAGGACACTATTAGCCATGTTCATAATGAGTAGATGAAAGTATGAAAAAAGGACATAATGGGGAGAGAGAGGAAGAGTTAACATATGACATGAGAAAATAGCCAAAAATGTAAACCACAATCAAAACCAGGATTCTATAACAGAAAAACAAATACTTCAGGGATAACCTTGAAATAAGTATTTCTTGAACTTACACACTTGAAAGACTGCTCCCGTCCCATTCAGTCTAACAAAGGTGGTAACAAAGAACAGTAAGTGTCGACTGAGAGCCTCTTAAATGCCAACAGCAGAAGTCTTTTTTTATATTTCTATTCCCCCTTGGGCTCGGGTTGTTTGCAGGTGACTTTTCCCCCACAAAAAACCTCATTATATCTTGAACTGATTTTGGACTCATCTTGGAAAAGTACCCTGGGTTGCATCTCAACAAGCTGAAGTACCCAGAACATTCCCCACCAAACACAGGCTGGGAAGCTAAAGAGCTGTGTGAAACTTACTGACCCACTGAGTATAGAATTAATAGACAAGACAGACTGCATATGATTAATTGCAGTTATTTATATTTATGGGTTTAAATCTTGAGTATGCCTGGCCTCTCCCCATTTTCTTTCATAATTTTCCCCCTGTTGGAAACTGAAGAGCAAAAGTCAATTGCCGAGTGTTGGCATCACACAGGAAACTAAAGGGCCATGCATTTCAATTCCCGCTCAAGAAACACTCTGGCTGAGCAGATGTAATTCACCAGACCCCAGTGGGCTAGGCTCACACTGTTGTCAGTCAAATCACATAGCTGATGGAAATCAGCAGAGCACATTAGCAATTTATACTCAGTCTCTCCTCAACCATAAATTCCGAGATAATGTTTAGTGAAACCCAAAGTTAACCCAAGGAATTTAGCCCATAGTTTGAGCCTACGTTCTTACCATGAGGCAGTCAGGAGGCAAGTGACTCACAAAGTGAAATTTCTAATAGGACTCCTGTCAAAACTCCAGGTTCCAATGTCAATGCAGTGACCTCCAGGCGTGACCTCACCCAGTGCACTTGTACCCACCCTCTCCGTCATTAGTTTGGCAGCCACCAGCAGCATGTGTGTGTTCAGACTGTATTCTACACCCCCACCCTAAGACAATCTCAGCCTGCACAAAGCCACCTGACTTCTCTGGACTTCAGTCTCCTGACATAAAACATCGAGATCGTCTGTGCATTTGCTTTCTCGTGGTACTGCTAGATCCCATAGCCCGGGCCTTTTGCTCTCCAGGGCCTCTGGCAATTTTTCCTGTTTTCCAAAGTGGACAATGAGTGTAGGTCACTCACCACCAAAACGTCTGCATCAACGTCCTCTTAACCCCTCTGACTTGAAAAAGCAACATTTGTATGTTGGTATTAATTATGATAAAGTGAAGAAAAGTCTAGAAATAAGCGGACAGCTTTAAATAAGTTAGGCATTGTAGAATTTATTGAGTAGGAATTATTTTTTTCTGGATTAATTATACTCTGGGTGAAGATGGGCTACAGGGCAGTAGAAAGTTAATTATGAAGAGAACAATAGTAGACAAAACAGTATCTGTGTGTGCATTGTAGTTTTAAAGTACATGCGTGCGCATGCGCACACACACATACAAACACAAACACACACGCACACACACACACAAAGGCTAGAAGGTTATACCTAATAATGTTTAAAATCTTACCTTTGAATGGTAGGGTTATTAAGTTACTTTTATTTTCTTCCTTGTGTGCATCATTTTTTTAATTTCTAAAGTGAGCATTTGTTGTTATTCTTGCACTAAGGGGAAAAATGTGTGTGTGTGTGTGTGTGCGCGCGCACGCGCGTGTTAGAGACAGAGAGAGATGAATAAAAAGTAAGAACTCTAAAGAGTACCATGCAGATAGATAGCTGACATTTGACTAAATCCCATATCATCTGACCATTACTTGAGTGATTTTCCTGTTACACAACCTTCCTCATCTTTAATGAACTAAAGTAAAACCCATACAGAGAAAGGAAAAGGATAGTTTGCCTTTACAATTTATTAGGAATCTTGGAGCAAGAACTGGAAAATGTCACGGAGTCATCTACCACATTCTGAAGAACAGTCTCTACACTAACTAGAATGAATTTGCCTTGAGCACTGACATAGTAACTATTTAAGCCTGAGTTAAACTACACCTAAATTAGTCTTGAATTTTCAGTTATTTCATATTACCTCTTCTCAGGGATTTAAAGTTTAATACAACATCAAAACTCCCAACAACTAATCAAACCAATGACTGCAAAGTGGATCAAACTTACTGGAATTGGTATTCCCCAGGGTTCAACTCCATCAGCACAGATTCCGTTCAGACACCAACACACCCAGGGGGCTCCTCCACTGTGCCCAGCCCTGAAGGAAACCCACAGATGCACAAAGAAAGGACAGGCCATCCTAGATGGGGCCAACATTCCCTCTCTCTCCCCACCATGTGACAGACAATTCAGTGCTCTCAGGAAGGAACACAGCTCTGGATCTAAGCACAGCTGGGATCCTTGTGGTCATGGGGTGCTGTCCTTGGCATACACAAATGGTAACTCGGGACCAGTCAATAGAACTTTATCCACAGGAGGCAGCTGGTGTAGGTGCCATGAGAGACAGACAGTCCTGGATTGAATTCCAACTTAGCCACTTACTAGCCGTGTGACTGACTATGAGCCTTAGTCTTCTCATCTATAAAATGTCATCTACTTCACAAGCTATACTGAGAATTTGAGATAATATAAATAAGGTGTAAAAACACATCTGCTAGCAACAACTTCCATTACTGGTACATAACATTACTGAGCCCCTACTACGGGCTCCCACATTTGCAATGCCAAATTGGGGTGACAGCGAAGACTGTGGTTAGAGAAGAAAAGCAGCCAATCTACACAGGTCATTATTGTTCCCTGCTTTAGCCTAAGCAGCACCTGATTCTGATCAAGCAAATGCACTGAAGACTCACAGGTTGGAGTACAAATTCCCATGACTTCCCTGAAACAAACAGTAAGCAGGCTTCTTCCGGCATTTCTCTAGCATCTTCCCCCAAAATAAACATTCTCTCAAACAGAACAGATACTGTGATTTGTGGAGTGTTCAACCAAAACTAAAAACCCTATAAAGCCCAACATCTAACGCAGACCTAACTCCAGGCCGCAGGTTACCTGTCGCAGAGGTCAGATGGAGGCAGTGGGCTCTTTCACTGGAGGTGACTCACTCATCACATGGAGTCCAACATTTAAGAGCCTTTCTCGAGTAGTTCCGCTGATGGATTTAAAACATTCCCCAAAAGAGGCTTGAGCAAAGGTTTGTGGCCTGAATTAACCCAAGTCGCGGGGGACAACTTTGACCCACAAGAGTATTGTTTTGTCCTCTACTCAGAACATTTCTTGGAATTTATTTTTAGTTCAGAGAGGGAGAGGAACTGCTTTCTGGCTCTGTCACAAACCCTGAACACCATCTCCCTTAAAGACAAAATGAATATAAAGCCAAAATGCCATCAAAACAGTCAACACTTTTGTTTAAAGGAATCAAGCTATTTCTCAAGAATATGTCCTTTCTAGTATGATACTCAGATGTAAAAACATATATCATGACTTTGGTTAACCTCACAGCAAGAAACTGGGAAAAAGGGTTAATGATCCCATCGCAAGCATCAAAATGAGTCTTGTGTGGTCACTCGTTCAATGCATGTCAACTACTGCCCAATAGTCTACTGTACCCCCCAAACCACCTTGACCTGCGCCCACAGAATCCCCTCCATTCCCCACAGACTCCTCCACCACCCCTCAATCTACTCTTGCCCTCCCCTTACCACCAATTCCTGTCCATCTACACTACGGGACTCACTTCTGCAACCTCCATTCATGTGTGCCCTTACCACACTTCTCTTACTAGGTTCTTACTGCTGGTGTCTGGTTTACATGATCTATCTCAGTCTTTGTTAAATGTAATTAAATTTAGATTTCACAATAGAAATACAGTATGTAAACCCAAATATGTATTGAATTTTCATTTATTCAACGAATATTCATTGGGCACCTACTGTGTTAGAGTGTGAGTAAATAAAGATGAATAATTTATCATTTCTGCCCTAAGGGAACTCATAGCTTATAGAGGAAAATTCTAAAACAAATACAAGTGATACAAATAAGGTTTGGACAAGGGGCTAAGGGAGTAATTACCCCTAGAGGAAAGGGGATATAGGAAACATCAGCAGGACAGGTTTGTAGAGAAAGCAATAATTAACTCAAGTGTTGAAGGTTCACCAGGTCCAGAGTGAACATAAGCAAAGACATGATGGCATGAATGAATATTTCATGTTCAAGAACAAGGGGGTGTGGTATGCCTGCAGCACCGGATGCTCTGCAATAGTGATAAGGAAGGTGAGCAGATGGAATTGGCCAGCACAGTAAATCTCTGGAGGTCTTTCAAGCATATGCTATTCAGAGGACTTTGGTTTTGCCCAGTAGGCAACGGATTGCCAAGGTGGGCTTTTAAGCATATTTGTTGGTTACATACTATGTTATAAGGACTGTGCTGGTCAGTTTATATGTGTTATATTAATCCTTACAACATTCCTAGTAGGATTAGCCAGAATCACATTTGCCTTTAAAACACCATTCTCTCATTCCCAGTTTGCTTCAGGGAAACGAAAAGAACATGAGTCTGGGAGCAGGGAAATCAGAAGACTGGGTATTAACATCCATACACAAATTCCTAAGGGTATACTAAGTCTGCGCATGACGATGGCAGTGGAGCGGAGACCACAGGAGTCTAAATACACTTGGAAGGAAGACAGCTAAGATGATTCCTCCAGAAACAGCACATACCTTAGCTTCTGCCAAATAGGAGAAAGCACCTCCTCCTGGAGTTACACCACCATCTAGGCTGGCAAGAGGCCCTCGGAGCACCTGGTGCTCTTTGCCACTTGAGAACAGTCCCCACGGAGGTCTTTACACTCCAGTTGGCCACCAGGACATTAGGACATGCCCTAAGGCTACAGATACTCTGAGGCGGCTTTTACTCACACTTGGCCACCATGTCAACAGGAGTTGCCACAAGGTGCTGCACCCAGCTTCCTCCAAGACATCACAGGACTAATCCCAGCACACTCCACAATCCGCTGTACCTGTCATCACCAGAGGCCCGAACTGCCCTATGTCTCACCTTCTCAGCCATCCTCCCTTTCCATTCTGCCCTCTGAAACTCAATATCTATCCTCAGCCAACTGCATAATGTTCTCTCCTCTGAATATTCCTTTCACCCTGAAAACATGGAGAAAGCAAGATTTAACCTGAATTTTGAAGGCTGCAGCCCATTAACACTGTTTTCCCAGCACCTCATCAAGAGGAAGTTGTTTATACTTTCACATTTAAGTCTAATGTTCAGCCGGTATAAAGAGGTGTGGCTTCCCACCACCCAAACCATGACCTGTACCCATCTTCCGTTTACTGTAATGAAATGTCCCTGTTCCTAGTAACCACCAGCCTCTTCATTTGTGCCCTAGATCTCCTCCCTTCCTGGATCGTTAGGAATTGTACTCCAACAATATCCATCCCTCTCTCTTGCCTTCCTCAGTTTTTCCTCTCTACTTAATCATTCTATCATTTACTCTCTACTTAAACTCATTCTATTACTCTGTTCCTGGCAAACCTTCCTTAACCAATATCTCCTTCCAAGAACTCTTCCATTTCTCTGCTTCTCTTCACAATAAAATGTCTTACAGTTGTCTATAAACAGTCTCTGCTTCCACAACTCATCGTATGTCAGATTGTCAAAATCACAAATGGCCGCATTTCTCCAAATGCAATCTCTGTAATTAACACAGTAGGACTACCTCGTTTTAAAAATATTTTGAACTCTTAACTTCAGGGATACCACACTCTCCTGGCTTCTCTCCTATCCCACTGGCAACTCATCCTTCTCTTCTACATAATACAATGCTCCAATGGCCCTCTTCTCTATCTATACATTCTCTATGTGTAATTCCATCCAGTATCAAATAAAATCTATATGCAAATAACTCCTACCTCTGTATTTCAGCCAAAACCCCTCCTAGAATCTCCAAACTCCATTTATCCACTGGATATCCACTTTGGGGATAACTGTCTGATATCCCCCAAGAAATGTCTAATAAGCACCTCAAATTTAATAGTCCAAGCAAAATATTTTATGTCTTCCATCAAGCCTGCTTCTCTCCCAATTATCCCCTTCTCAGCTTATGGCCCATTGCTCAAGCTAAAAACAAATGTAAGTCTTTGTCTAGATTCTTGTTTCCTCTCTCCGGATAATTAATCTAACAGCAAATTCAGTCAACTAACTCTATCTCAGAACATCCCAAATCCATCCACTTCTTTCCATCTTGAACACAATGCCTGTCCATACAACTATAATTTCTCAGTTGAGCAACTAAAATAGACTCTTAACTGAAGTCCCGCTTCCAATCTTCCCTCCCCAGTCTACCCTAATCCAGCCTACTTTTTAGCAGCCAGAGCAATCTTTGATAGCATATATTCTCAGTATGGACATAACATCCACAAGGGGACAACACTGGTTCTTGGAAGGGAGACAGGGGAGACATATTATATATGACAATGATTTGTTGTCCTCCAAAGCTCAACTCTACCCAACAAAATCGTATTCCTTAATACTTAATGAATACTCTCTTGCTAGGCAAATTTTAATTTAAATGTTTAATTAATTTCAATTTAATTTTTCTTCTTAGAGAGATAATAAAAAAGTTGAGACACTGTTTTATAGCAAAACCACATCATGTCATTTAGTGGCATATAATCATCCAATGGCTTATATCATTGAAAAATGAAAATCTAAATGCCTTATTCTCACTTATAAAGCTCAATAGGATGTGGCCCTTGCCTACTTTTAAATATTCTCTTGTACACTGTGGTAGACTGAATAGTGGCACCCAAAAGATATCCACATCCTAAACCCTGGAACCTGTGACTGTTATAACACACACACACATACACACACACACACACACACACACACACACACACACACGACTTTGCAACTGTGATTAAACAAAGAATCTTGAGATGGAGAAATTATCCTGAATTTTCAGGGTGGGTCCCAGATACAATCACATATATCATTACAAGAGGGGGGCAAAGGGCTGTCTGACACACACAGAGGAGAAGGTGTTATGACCATAGAGGCAGAGATTGGAGCAAGGCAGCCAAAGGCTACTGAATGCTGTAAGCCACCAGCAACTGGAAGAAGCAAGGAGCAGATTCTCCCCTAGAGCCTCAGAAGGGAGCACAGACTGCCAACACCTTGATTGTGGCCCAGTGATACTGATTTTGAACTACTGGCCACCTGAACTATGAGAAAATAAATGTTGTTTTAAACTACCAAGTGTGTGGTACTTTGTTACAGCAGCCACAGGAAACTAATACAGAAACCTCTCACTCTCACCCACTAAGCTTCAGGTTTATTTACCTGCTTCTGCCCATCAAATTTATCAGGAATACAATTACAGTTTTTATACCCACTGTCTTCCCTGCCTGGAATAATCTGCTCCTCATCTTTGCACAGCTAGCTCCTTCTGGTCTTTCAGAATCCAGCTCAAATATCAGTTCCTCAGAGAGGCTTTCCCAAACCATCCAAATCCAACATAATCACATAGCTATGTGATCATCTCATATGTCTTGCCTTTATTTAATCATTATTATTTCTTCCCCCAAACCCCAGAATGTAAACTCTGTAAGAGCAGAGTATATCTGTTTTGTACACCACTATCATCTTAATTTCTAGTACAAGTCCTGGCATATAATTAGGTGCTAAATAAACTTAACAAATGGATGATTTAGGTAGGAGAAAGCATGGTGATGCTCTCCAATGAGAGGAGAGACAGCATTAGGGAGGGGCAGAGGGAGGGTGCAGAGATGGTGAGTCCTGTCTTGACTGTGGACATCCAAATGGAAATGTCCACTGAGTCTGAACTCAGGGAAGAGCTCTGGTTGGGAATGTGAACTTGGGAATGATTGAAATGGGATCTAGACAAACTTGATGGTGTAGAAAGCATCTACAAACATAGGACAGTGAATTAAGGACAGACCCTGGGAACTCCAACATCAAAGGGAAGAACTTTCAAAGAGATCCATAAGGAGTAGTCCTAAAGAAAAACAAAAATCATAATAGCATCGTGAAAGTTCAGTTTCACAAAGGATGGGTTGCACAAAAATGTCAAGCAATAAAGTCCCACTGATTTGCCTGTCAGGAAGACACCAATAATCATAAAAAGAAGAGATTCATCTAAGACAGAAACCACATTTCCATCAGTTGTAGTGTAAAGATGATCAAGTAGAAAACAACATATAAAATAACTTTCAGGAAGCATACCTTGAAAGAAAGGAGGAAGTGAGCATGTAGCAAGAGAGGAGCACAGGGTGGAGGAATCGTTTTGGTTTTTACTTGTTTGTCTTTGTGATGGGAGAATCTTGAGCATTCTTGTAAATGTTTAAAATGCAGGAAAACATGGAGAAATTTCATAGAGTAAGGTATCCGAAGGGGTGGGGGCCCAGAACTTTGGGGAAAGCATCAACTTTGGATAACTCTACCTCTAAGTTGGTAGTGAATGATAGAGTTGATGTATTCAGACACAGGGAAGATGAGGAGAGGAGAGCAAAATATTAACAGATACTGACATATCTGTGTTTTCTCAGTACAACAGGACGTGAGAACACTTCACTACAAACCCATGTTCTCTTCTTCCAGGGCTCCCAGCTAGACTACGTTTGCCAATCTCCCTTTGCTGATAAGTATGTCTGTGCACCTGACTTCTGGCCAATAGTATGCAAACAGAACTGACACATTCATTTCAAGACTAAGCATTTAAAAAGTGGACATGCCTCTCCTCTTTCACTTTCCACTAGCAGGACGCAGTTAAAAACAAAGCCCTAAAGGAAGGCAGAGTCACAAAATGAAAGGTTCCAGGTACCTGATTCATCCCGTGGAGGAAAGCCATTCACCAACAAAGACATGATCAAGAAGTAAACTTCAGCTGGGTTTGTGCTTTTATCTATTTTCAAATCTTTCTGTTGTAACAGTTTAGTCTGCTCTAACCACTAACAATCATCTTCTGCTTAAAAAAAAAAAATACACAGGTGGGGTAAAAAGTTCAAAGAAAATGCTGAAGGTTTGGAAAAACTATGGCAAGAAAAGGAAAAAGGTGCTCTCTAGAAACAGGTGCCGACAGCCTCGTGGCTACAGCTGGAGAACACCAATTTGTATGTACCACCAATTTGCATGTCTGTTCATTTTCCCGCTAGCATTCACAAACCCAGGTGTAGGAGTGGAAAAGGAAATTGATACCAAGTGGCAGGTTGTTTCCACATCCATTAAGACTGAGGAGGATTTTAATAATGTCATGGGTTCCTAGAAGTCAAATCAAAAGGAACAAGGCTGGCATACTGTGCTATGCATTCAATATGTGAAAAAGTTCACCACCATGGGTGGAAACTGTTGAACCACAGGGTGAAGTATTAGAAGGTGGCAAAGTTCAGTGAGTCAAGGAATGGAATCCAAAGTAGCAAAAAGCAGGAAGTACATTACAGAAATGCCAGTGGAATTATCTCCGGATTCTATTATTTCTTTACAGCATTTTCAAGAGAGTTTCTGTGTGACTACATAAATAACTATGGAGCTTTGAGTGAGTCACTTCAGTTCTCTGGAATTGTTTCCACAATGATATGACAGGGTTCACTGTTGATGTGTGAAACAATGGGCACAAAGCACTTAGCAGTGTGCCGAGAAGACGGTGATTGCTATTTACCATTCATTATTAATAATAAAAAGACATGTTACAGAGGAAGAAATTGAAAGGTGCAGAGACCATAGCATGAGTGGCTCTCTAATGTGACGTCTGGGATTCACAGCAACAAACACTGCTCCCCAAAAGATCCTTCTACCTAGCCTACATAAGGTCCCCAAGGTTTTGGTCCCCTTAGAATCCAAAGACCTTTGAGAAGGTGACAAGTTAATTTTATCAATCATCTTGTTGTGAATTAATTGTCTGGATTCTTTCTTAAGAGACTGAAGTAGGTGGGCAGGTGAGGGGAGAAGGGAGAAAGGCGTGAAGGGGGAGCCCTCAGAGCTCTGACAAGATGGCCGAGTCCTCAGTGGACATTAAATGACCTCCTCATTTGTATATTCCTCCACTGATGTTCTTCAGGGATTGCTTTTATAACTTTGGTTCAACTGTAATGATGTCCTTCCCTCTTCCTAAATATCCTTTAGATATCAAAACTGCCAAATGTGTAGGGAGAGAGGGGAGGCCGGAAAAAAAAATAGTATCCAGTTTACCTGATTAGCTGAGATGCATCTGCCTGTGTGATTGTGTCTTATCACACACAACCCATTTTTGCCATTTATTTCTTGAGTAATTAAGTGATAAGTGAATTA
Source organism: Rhinolophus sinicus (assembly GCF_057876585.1). Classification (NCBI taxonomy): domain Eukaryota; kingdom Metazoa; phylum Chordata; class Mammalia; order Chiroptera; family Rhinolophidae; genus Rhinolophus; species Rhinolophus sinicus. Next base: position 148,307,184 of record NC_142517.1, on the reverse strand, counting down.
TGAGGCAATTATTCACTCAACAACTATTTACTATGTGGCCTCCACATGCAAAGCATGTAGGTTGGGCATGTGAGGTCTATAAAATTGTGTAAGACCCAGCCCTTGCTCTACATGATCTGCAGGAAAAGAATTATAATAGAAAGGAGTAAATAAGAGACTTGTGAGTGGCAAAAAAGAGTAAAGGGTCTAGAAAATGTACACATTCGCTGCAGTTTTATTTACAATAGCCAAGATATGGAAGCAACCTAGTTGCCCATTGATAGATGAACAGATAAAGATGTGGTATATATTTACAATGGAATATTACTCAGCCATAAAAAAAGAATGACATCTTGCTACTTGCGACAACATGAATGGACCTAGAGGGTATTGTGCTCAGTGAAATGAGACAGAGAAAGACAAATATAATACTATATGATTTCACTTGCATGTGGAACCTAAAAAAACCAAACCAAACAAACAACACAAAAACAGATTCATAGGAACAAAGAACAAACTGATGGTTGCCAGAAGACAGGGGAATGGGAGAGGAGAAAGAGGAAAAAGGTGAAGGGAAATATAGTCAATAACAGTGTGATAACTTTGCATGGTGACAGATGGTTACTAGACTTAGTGTGGTGATCACATCATAAGGTATATAAATGTCAAACCATTAGATTGTACATCTGAAACTAATATAATATTGTGTACCAACTATACTTAAATTTTAAAAAAAATAGACTTTAAGACAAAAAGAAAAGAAAGTATACATAACACTTCTGAGTGGGGCAGTGAGGGAAAGCATCATGAAACCGGCAGCCAGTTGGGTCAGGACATACAAGGATTGGTAGGATTTCAAAAAGGCGAAGTAGAAGAAAGATCATAAGTATAGGATCAGCAGTAGGAATAAGAGAGATTAAAAGAATTCCAAGTAGTCCAATTTGGCTAGAAAATAAGGGCAGAAACTTAAAGCTGGGGAAAGACTGCAGAAGTCATAAATTCCAAGACAAGTATTTAGAACTTGATTCAATAACACAGAGTGACCCACAGAAGGGAGGAACAAAGAGTAACAGGATCAAAGCAGTTCTGACATTACCACAGTGAAACAAAACATCCTTTCTTTATTCCATTTAAATAAAAGTAAAATGACTTTTGAGAACCTAGTACCTAGTGATTATTTTCATCACTTTTCAAATACATTTAGAAGTTTATTGTGTTTCATTGAAATAATAATGGCATAAAATCTTAACCAAAATTTTCCTAAAATGTTGACCTTGAACATAAACTTTTGTTCCTACTGTGTATAACTAACTTACTCTAGTAGTCACTGTTGGGTATAAGGTAAGTAATAAAGCTTTCTAAGCATATGTCAACAAGTCATACTCAGAGACCATCTCATTTGACAGTGGCAGCTTCTAGAAATCTCATTTTCAGAAAATATCCCCTCTGTTATAGTTTGCAAGTTTTGTTTTCTCCTCTATATTAAAACCTTTTACACAAGGATATAGTGGGTAATCAAATATGAGATTCCACAGAAGACATATTGCTATTTGAAAAATATGAAACTTGAAAAAAAAATCTAAGTTAAACAGTAATTGTTCAAAAATACACACATTTTAACAGTATCTCACTATTTAAAAATAAATTATTACATTAGTAATTTCAATTTGCCTGAATAATTAAATGATATTCCAAATAATGCTTTAAAGTGCTGTTAATACAGACGTCACAATAAATTTTTAGTTGGGAGAGAAATATTTTACATGAACTAATTTTTTTCCCATTAATTTTAGTAAACTATTAGAAACAAAGCTTGACCTAATTAAAATCAGAAACCATGTTTTGTCTACTGCATAAACCAGAAATCGGATTTTGAAAGAACCAACATAAAATTTTCAACTGAAAAATGAGAAACAAGAGCACAGAAAAGATACAGGAAGAAACATTTAACACAAAGAACCAGTAAGACCCTCCAAAAAAGATGAAAATCCTGGAAAACAAGAAACAACAAATAAAAAATCATGGTCACATTCATATCAGGACACAAAATTAGAGTTCTGGACAAACTCTGACCACAATCACCTAAACACTCTCAGTATTAAAACCATCAGCTCCTCGTGTTTCTTTTTCCTTAAATGTCCCTGCGATCCCTGGTCAGATAATTCAGGAAGAGGTCTCCTTTAAAGTTGTTAGAGATTTCCTGGCTTGCAGCCACCTTGGCCCTTGACTTTTCTCACTTGAAGTTGAGTCTATTCATCTCTCCCTTCTATGTTTCTTTCCTCCATCAGTCAACCATTTTAAATCAAGGAAATATACAACATGTCCTTTATTAGTTGCTTCTTCCTCTATGACGTAACTTCCAAGTTTTCATCTTATCTCAAAGGTGATGAGTCCTGCTGTAATTATCTAAGTATTTTGATGAGCATCTAAAAATACTTTGATAATATCTTCTTAGTTTAGTTCCACTCAGTTCTTCCCTATCTCCTAAAATAACAACCCTGAAATGAGCCAGTTATGGGGGTCCTAAACCTACAGACTAGTAATGTTCCCCTGAAACCTCAGATGAAAACGATATCCCATTGTACACAATTGGATAGAGTAACAGGCAGGCCATGTGACACACTTTTACAGAAATGTGTTAAAAGTGGCAAGAATAAAGTTATAATTTTTAACTCCAATCCTGGGCTTTAAAACTTCAAAGACATAGTGAAAAGTATATGATTTACTGCACATACAGAATTTTACCGTAGGTTTCTAACATACTTTTCCATAGAAAGTACACTTTTGAAAGTATATGATTGTGCTGGCTTTTTAATACACGTACACTGCAGTACAAAATAGCAAACATTCTTGAAACAAGATGGTCTTCTTTCGCTATAATCTTCAGGAAACTTTAAGTTTCTCTGTTGCTGAAGTGACATCATCTTCATCACAAAATTGCCTCGACTACTTGAGCCCATGTTAAAATTTCCCTTCTATAATCAAAAGAGCCAACATTCTAGCACTAGGTTATAACTATGCAAGATTGTATGTTATTCTCGAATTGTTTTACATCTATGCTTTATCCCATTAAACAAATTCTAACTTCTCAAATGCAGGATAACCATACTTTTTCTTTACCTAGAACTTGGTACTATATAATGCTGCACAAGCCTACAGAAGACTTCATTTAAGAAAACAAATGTTACACACATTTGATTTCCAATGCTCTTTCTGAAGTGTTGTTTCTGCAGTTAGGACAACCCATTGAGTCCAGGTATTGACAAATAGAATCAAGTTTTGGAAAACCTAAGCAGAAACATCACATTTTAAAACAAGGGGGGGGGGGGCGGGGGGGCGAGAAGAAGAAGAAAAGAAGCAGAAGGAGAAGGAGGAGAAGAAGAACAAGAACAGAACAAGAAGAAAGAAAAGAGGCAAAACTAGATAATGATCTGGAAATTGCTTCCCTTCGCTAATAACCATAGCTGCCACTAACCACCTTCCCCATTCCCTTCGCGAATAACCATAGCTGCCACTAACCCCCCAACCCCCAATCACGCACACCAAATTAAAGAGGAGAAAGCCTGGATAATTCATACACAACATGCAAGAGCTAAATTATCTAGCTAACTACATGCTTTGTCCAAATCTTCCTGTTTGGAATATAAAAATTAAAAATATAAGAAGAAAGGAAACTAATATTTTGAAGTCTACTACCTGACAGGTCCATTACTAGCAACTTTGCATGTATTATATCATATATTATTATCCACATTTTGCCAAGACAATTGAGGCTCAGTGAGTTTGAATAGGTTATCTAAGGCCAAAATCTGGTTTTCTTTCCCCCACTACACTCAGCTAGAGTTTGGCTGTGTAGTCACTCATCAAGAAAACATTTATTGAGTGCTTATTACAAGCTAGTCACCACTCTAGGCCCTAGAAATACCAAAGTGTGTGAGGCTGAGCACGCCCTCTCACAGAACTTACATGCTAGTGATGAAAGATAGAAAACATATATCCAAAGAGCATAATTTTAGAGCTACAGTAATTTTCCAATATGATTTTTGTACAATGACAGTGGAATCTTTTAAAATATGATTAAATAGTTACAAAAATTAAACTGGGGGGCAGGGGGTTTAAAACCCACTGATAATTGGTAATACTGTGGCTCTATCGTCAATTACTGAGCCAGCCCATTGCATCTTTTAATAAATCAGAGGGAGGGGAAAGGAAGCAGAGCTTTAATGCTATTCAGAATTTATTTATAAAATAAAGTGACTATGTGAGATATCAGAATGGACAGCTCCACCAATGTTGGTTCTCAAACCCAAATTCCATCTTTTATCCATTATTCACTATGGTACTGCTGCATTGTTTGATGAGTTGATTTGTAAAAATCAACGGAGTGTTATAACTTGGCATATGCCCCTAGAACAAAGACAGAGAGGTTTCAACATCCACATCAGAAGTTTCCCCAGGCTGCACTTGGTATCCATTGGGCAATGGCATCCAGTCTCAGCAGACGGCCAGCAAAAATGTAGGACTTAGAAACTAGAGTGCTCAGCAGCTAGCCACCAGGCCCCAGTGCAGCAGTTGCATCACCCTCCACACTCCAAAAAGAAACTTCCCATCTCTTAAACTTGGAACATGTGCAAAATTCTAACAGTTTTGTTTTAAGCAATAAAGACTGGGTGTAACTTACCCTGCCTTCCCTCACCTATTTATATATGAGTATAAGTTGACTAAATTAGCTGTTAGCTATTTCTATAGCTGCCTCATGATATTTATAATGTGTTATGTAATTTGGGTTGGCCCATGCCACTAAGACTGTGAGAATTTGTGTTTGTAAATGACTTTGGAACTCCTAAGGAAGGCTGTTCAGGAGTGAATGGTCCTCTGCCTGGGTGGGAGGCAGTCTAGAGCCCAGCTGCTACGAGCAACACTTCATTCATAGGCTATACCTTCCTGACAAAGCATTCTTCACAAGTCTCTTTTTGTTCAGTAGAAGTTACTACCTGGGGAGTGGAGGCTCGTTTAGGTTCATCAGTGTATGCCTTCCATTTCCTCCTAGAACTGTCACCTTCCAGTTGCTACGGTCCTCAAAGAAGCCTCAGCCCCCTTCTAGAATCTTTCCCTCCCTTGCTTCAGAAAGGAGCAATGATCATCAGACGAGCCAACAACATCCACAAGACAAAAGTTTGCAGTAAACTTGCAGTTAGATACCAACCCTTGCCCCAAAGTCCTGCCACTTAACTAAGGTGAATTATTACTACACCCCACCGCCCTCCAAAACGTAAACAGCTAATTCCTACATAAGAATGAGTCCACCTTCTGTTGTTGGGGAGAAATCCTAAAATCTTTCCCCAGATTCTGGCCACCACCCAGCCCAACACCGGAGTCGTAGAGGACTATCCCGGGTCAGAAAGGGTCCGTGGCCCCTAAAACCCTGGGGGCGAGGGAACCCACTCTCCCAGGAAGCACACACCTGACACTGATCTTCTGGCGCGAGGGGAGAGAGGGCTGGAGCACCTAGTTCCTCCGGCCGGGGAGGAGACGGCCACCCCAGGAATCAGAGCCTCAGCCCTGGTACTCGCGGCGAGGTGCGCGTGGATGTCACTCGGGGCAGGCTGAGCCAGTGTAACCCAACGCGCCCGGCTTCGCCGCTCCCCCGCCCCCGCGGCCACTTCCTCCTCCCGCTCCTGCTCCTCCTCCCTCCCCGAGGGCTGGCCTGAGTGGCGCGGCCGCCACATCCAACCCGGATATTTCGGGCCCAGGCTTCGCGGGCCCAGCAGGGAAACGCGGAAGTGGAGGATGGAGCCAGGGCCGTGGGGTGGGGGAGGCAAGCACTGCGCACCAGCGGGCGGCGAGCTGGCGAGGTTGCCGCCGCCCAATGAACGTGCCTGAACCCAGACACGGGGACGTGAGGCCAGCCGGGTGGGGCCGCGGCGCGGCGGCTGCGATGGCCCTCGCCCAGGTGGCGGTTACTGCCCTGCGCCCTCGCCGTGCCGCACCCCAGACCCTCCGCTCCGCCTTGAGCAGGAAAGGCCGGGGGAAGATGGTGGAGGTGTCCCATTACGTCTGCCCTCCACCACGCGAGACACTCGTCCGCTTGCAGGCCGGCGGGGCTGGCTTACCTGCTTTCTTGTCACCCGCCCACGAATCTGGCTTCCCCCACTTGCCGGGCAGGCTTCCCTGGGCCTACAAACGCGTCTAGGAGGCGGGCGGACCCCTGGAATCCCGCCGTCAGAGCCCAGAGCCCTCGCCCGGGCTCCCCCCGCGCGCTCTGCAGGCGCGCCCGGCCTCCTGACTCCCCGCCCGAATGTCAGCGCGGGGACCCGTAGGGAAGACTAAGCCAAAGCCCCAGGGGTTGGGATGCTAAGCACAGGCTCCTGAGGCCCAGCCTCGTACAGGTGGGGGGAGGCAGAGAATCCCGCAGCACAGCAGCAGGCTTCCCAGTTGCACCCCCCAAAACTGACCCTGCCCACTGAGCATGCCCAGCTCGCTTGTTGGAACTACAAGTGCTAAACCAACCCAAGCGGACCCAAGGGAGGTGCAGATGTGGTTCAAAGGGACCCCATTTCTTTAAGACCTTTCCTCCGAAGACCTCTGGGCACTTTAAAAATAACCTTTCTACCATGGTATTGGAAAATAACCAGAGGAGTGTTGGAAAGGCCTTCCAAAGGAAGGCAGCCAAATAAATTTGAATCCAAATCGCAGTAGTGTTTTTTTCCAATTATTTATTAAGTCACTTACTAGTTTCTTTAAATACTGCAGAATTATTAAAATTGACCCAGAGGAATTGGATCCCAAACTCCTACGACAGTAACTTCAGGAAACCAGCCCATCCAGTGGTAGTGTATCCAGAAGAACAGTGGTTGTCAGCCTTGGCTCGTGAAGGGGTTCAGAACAGGCCTCCCCAAGATGTACTACTTTGGCATGTGGGTTATTTTGAGCTGAGATAATGGAGACCCTGGGGAGGGGGGGGGGCGGGGGAGGGGAGTCCTGCAGAAACTTTTACCTCTCCCTTAAAGAATCTAGATTGGAATCTTGCAGATAATAAGAGTTATCACCAGAAACAACTTTTTATGACTTATCAGAACCTCAGCCCTGGTATTCCCTGCAAGGCAGCTAAAATATCTAATTACTAAACACATGCTCTTCTTATTGTCCTGTGAATGACCTTCCTCTGCTCTGAAGCCCCAAGGGCCTGATCTCATTTTAGCTCAGAATTCCATATATACTTCATTTTTCCTTTCTGTCTCTGAACTCCTCATGTATGTGGTGTTCCTGTAGTGATACAGGGATCTGGTCCCCCAAATGATACAAGATTCTGGTATCTGGTACCCAGAGATCTTGGTCTCACGTACCCAAAGAATGAGAATGCAGACTCGGAAGGAAAGGTAAAGGAGCAAAGATTTTTGTTAAAGTGAAAGTACAGCTCTCTTAAGAGAAGGGGTACCTGAAACTGGAATGCCCACTGGCTAAGGCAAAAACTCTTATACTTTCTCTAGCATGCTGGGGAAGAGAGTTGGCACCTTCTGATGGATTTTGTCTGTCAAATTCGCTCTGTTTGTCCAGACTGAAGGGATTTACAAAATAACCCATTTATCCCCAGAGCACAATTACATTGTTGCCCTGGAGCGAATGAGTCATTTCAGAACCTGGAGTTCCAAGATACGGTTGCCTTTGTTTGTTCTACCTGGGACTTCCCAGTTTACCTAACAACAGGCTAGCTATCCTGTCTCAATAGGCATGTATGTAATTAAATTTGGTTATTTTTCTCGTTAATCTGTCTCATGCTGATTGGGATTGGATTATTAGACCAGCTGGAAGAACCTAGAAGGTTAGAGGAAAGTTTGTTCCTCCCCCACGATACACATTAGAATGGGAGAAGAGGTTATAAAATGACTGATACCAGGTTCCCATTCCCCCACTAATTAGATCAGTCTGGATGGAACATGGAAATCCTTATATTATAAAACTGATTCTCAAAGGGTCGCCTTGGGAGCCAGCAGCCAATAGCATCACCTGAGAACTTGACAGAAAAGCAAATTTGGCTTCACTCTACACTAATTCCTAAACTCACGCTGGGACTTAGCGATCTTATTTAATAAGTCCTTCAGGTGATTCTGATGCACACTAAAGCTTGAGAAAACTGGTTCAAAGCTCCCCCAGGTGACTAATGTAAGCAGCCAGGGTTGAGAACCCCTGTAATAGACCAATACTTTTATACATTATCAAATCCCAAACATTTATCTGGAAGAGCAACATGTCACACAGAAGAATGTAGTTGAATCGAGGTGCCAGGCCTGGATTTCTTTTTCCCTAATTCTCCCAGAACAGTTCAGTGCTTGGAAAATGGAAACCATCTGTTATTCACTTTGGTGCCTAGCCTGTAATGTAATAGATGTTTGATAAGTGTTTAATGATTTGAAATGAATGCTTGGGTGAATGATTAGTTGCAGGCCTTATTATATCTACTGTTTATTTTCCCCAAAAGTCCCAGTCACTTTGCCAGCTAACAAGCCAGCCAGGGATTCAGTTGTCATCAATAACCTATGACTATCCATGATGGTCTAACCCAAGTCACACCCCGATGGACTAGGACATGGGAGGAAGCAGAAATTTTTGAGGAGGTGAAAAATGTCAATAGCATTGGACATGATTTCTCTTGCCAAAGTTGGAGCCCAAAACAACCAAAGGAAAGCAGGACATTAGAATTCAGGAAAATCACTAAAGGAAAAAGGTGTGTATAGGAGAGGGTAAGGGAGGAGAGATAAGGAAGTTTAATACTATCAGCAGTTTACTCTGGATCTTCTTTTTCTAAACAACCCCACCTCCACCCTCCACTTCCCCCTGCTATACACACACCTTGAAACTATCTCAAGTACAGCCTTGAAAAAAATGTTAAAAATAGGAAAGTGTTGTAAAATAGTTGCTTCCATTCACTGCATGAAAACATAGCTGACTTGTGATTATTCAGCATAATTAGACATCCATTTTTGTTCAAGGCAAAAGTGCTAAAAAAATTTTTTTGATTTAATTTTTAAAGATGAACATGAGCTAGTTTCAAAACACAAAAGTTTATACCTCTGCTTCAAGACCCTCAGAAACTTACAAAATCAAAACCCATTCTCTATTTACTTCATCAGTATTTTCTAGAGGGAATAAAATATAAAAATAATGTTTTCCTTTTACATACATTTCCTTATACATAATGCTTTAAAATTTAGGATATTATTTATGAGTACCTAAAGTAGCTTTCTACCTCTCTATCTCTGCCCCTGTCACTTGCTTGTTCTGACAAGAATTCCACTAAAAGAGTTCGGTTACTGACTGGGGTATCTAACAGGAGCATAATTTTTCATATGCCTAGGCAATTTCTTTCATTTTTAAGGTAATGTTGTGGGGAGAAGGAGAATAATCATTAATTTTGGAACTACTGTGCAGAATTACACTGTGGATCACACTAGATCCACAAACTATATTAAAAACCTTTCCTATATACACATACACTGCTACAGCTTCTTTTTGCTCACGGAATTAAAACAAAACCAAACAAACAGGTTGAAGGCTAAAAATGAGGAAAACTGAGTGAGGTTGTAGGAGGGGAAGCACTTACCATAACCCAATTTAAAAACTTGTAATTATTTCAGCAGAAGCAATCTGCTGAAGACCAGTACCTCAGGGAAGTTAGAGTCTTAAGTGCTTCTCCTTGTCATCATAAGCATGATTCAGCATTTGGAATGAAACTATGTTTACTGTCTTTCAGATTGAGAGTGTCAAATATCTTTGGTGCCACCTAACACTTTTCTCATCTGCCTAACAAAACTTCAGGACTGCCATGGGTTTTTAGCCTCACATGGCCACCAAAATCTAAAAAGCTTTCTTCTTTCCATTTTACCAAAGCATAAGTTTAATTTATCTTGCTTTTGTAGTGTTGTCAGATGAACTTAAGTTATCTTCTATACTCGAGTGTAACAATATGACTGCGTTCTTCCTTTCCCGAGCATAGAGGGTAGGTACCTGCTACTGAGATACCTGAAACCCAGCTGCTGGGGGTGAAATTGCCCCAACATGGAGGAACCTTCCACTGGTGATTCTACCAAGCACCTTTTATAACCATCTGCCACATGCCAAGAGCCAACTGCTTTAGGTCCTGCCCATTTCTAGGGTGTCGACATAAAATGTCGAAACCTGTAGAGAATTTTTATAAAAATTTGTTTGAGCCAAACAGAGGACATGCCGAGAAGCAAGATCTCAACAGACTGAGAAAATGCTTCTTAGAAAGGCAGCTGCGGCTTCATTTATTCATTTGGAATTAAGGAGGGAACATAAGGAAGATGACACGAAGGTAGGAGAAAGCAAGACAGTGATTGGATTACATGATAGTTGACAAGTTTATGTACTCTCTTGAGACTGGTTTCCCTTCTGAGGGGTCTGAAAAGAGGCATTTCAAAGGTGTGTTAACCTAGATGCACAGAAACAATGGACAGGGCTTGCTCAGAGCAAAGATAAGCCTTTCACTAAAAGTATATGCCTAGGATGCAACTACAGACCATCATCTGCCCAGTTAGAAATGTATGATCAGATCACCCTGTTGTTACTTTCCATAGAATCCCTTTTTGGTCCACAAGAGAGAAACAAATTTTCCCCAAGTGCTCATTAGTCACCAAAACTCATTATAAAATGTATGTAATGTAAGGATTGAAAGGCGCTGTAAATGTTATTAATGCCCACATTTTTGTTTTACAACTGATGAAATCAAGGCCCAGACGTATTAAGTATCTTATCTAAGGTTATTTAGTTAGCTAAACATATAGTCAAGACTGAAATGAGAAACTGCTTGGTAAAGAGAGCAGTGTGTGGGCGTCAAATCCATCCTCTTTCTAAGTTCTTTAACCTGGACCTGGTTCTCCAGCCTCCCTAAGCCTCAGTTTCCTCCCTGGTGAGGATGCTAATAGTGAACATTCACATAGTGTTTAGTCTGCCAGGCACTAGTTTTAACAAGGCACATGTAATCTTTACCCTCAGAGTAACTCTGTGAGTTTTTTTTTTTTTGGGGGGGGTTGTTTTGTTTTTACAAATGGGTAAATTGAGGTTCAAAATTGTTGAAGAACATACTTAAGGTAACACAACTAGCAAATGACCAAACTAGGATTGAATGGGATAATATTGTATCATCAATGTCAATTTCTTTCGCTATATCCCAGACATCCTGACTCTTGGTTCAATATTGAGCCAAGACACCTTTGTTCGGAGCTCTAATTGCTGTGTGTGTTCACATATTTCTTACGTTATATATTTTTACTCGGGTGTATTTTAGTAGTTTACATTATTTAAGTACTATATGCACCTATAATCTCACTTGTTGTTAACAATAGATGTGAACACTAAGAAGATAGCCAGAAATGAAACAAAGACTACAAGTTTACTACTTACAAAGAAAAAAGATTAATATAGAGTTTATAAAAAATTTACAGTGCTATCCAGGAAAAAATCCTTGAACAGGAGCGGACCAGTGACTTTTGGGTCTTTGAGATTAGAACAGCTCATTTAGTAGGCCCTCACCTACTTGTTACTTGAATTCTTAAAAGCAAAATTATAGATGTCTAAAAATAGCCAAGGAAATCTTCCCACGTCAGTGATTCTCAAAGAGTTAGGATCAAGAATGAGGTGAAAATATATGATCCTTGAAAAGATGAAATAAAAATACTAAATATATTTTAATGGGTACTTTAAATTTTATTTCTGCTTTATAAGAATCTGTGGAAGTATTTTTAAAATAAATTTTTAAAGCGTCAATATAAAGTGGCACCAAGAAACTCACTTAGATTTAAAGGTCTTGAGGGTAAAGGAAATGTGAACTTTTTCCTTAGGCAGGCATCTACTTTGTTCGTAAGACAGGGTAGCACTGAAAACAAGCTTCAGCAAATGTTGATGATGTCAGTTGAATAATGTTGTCTCTGGAACATAGCCTCCTGTTTAATAGCAGCAGGAAGGTTGTGGGTAAGCAGAAATGTCCCAAGAAACTCATGCAGAGAACATGAATAAGTATTAGGTTCTGAGGTGGGAACCAAAGCAAAATGGAGAAATTGGGTTCTTCAGAGTAAATCTGGTTATGATTCAGTAAAAGAGGCAACTGAGCCAAGGGTAAACAGTCTGAGAAACTGGAGATTTGTTCAGTTCCACATCAGGACACCTGTTATATAACCTGGAGATGGCTTGAATCTCAGCAGTAAATGCTTAAAATAAACTTGACCCCTGTTTGTAATGTTCTAATATGATTTTTTTAAATAAATGAATCTGAATCACGAAACTAGAAAAATAGCAATGGACAAGGGTTATGTCTGTGCATGATTCGCTTTAAAATGAGAATGTTGTGTTTTAATTCAGCAGCCTTGAAACATGCAGGCATTGACCTAATTTCTTCCAAGCCAAAAGGAAGACACTTTACACACAGGGCACATAAGCCAGAGAGTAACAGGTGCTGTTTCCTCAGCAAATACTTTGGCCTCAAAAGCAAATCTCCTTCATTCCTCCTCTATCAGCAAAAGCATCCTGTAAAGCCAAAAAATGAACAACAGAAATGTAGACACTCTTTGACAGTTATCTTTGAGTTACATATTGAAGTTTATTTTCCAAATAACTCTTTCAGGGGGTGTAATAAAACAAAAGGAGAAAATTTCTCTTTGATCAAACTTCCATCAAGGAGAAATTTAACAATTTAACGGAAAGTATATATTTTAATATTCTCTAGACCACACTGTAAATAATCTCCTTTCCTTCCTGCCTAACTCTGAGCCCTAGCCAAGTTTCTGAGAACTGTGACAACTTGATATGTGATAAGAAGCGAGAAACTGGTGTCAGGGCATCTAAAAATATTTTTTTTTGCTAGTAAGAGTGCAGTAATGTGAGTTCTAAAAATACGTTTCAATAGTCAAGTATGGAGGAAGGCAGCTTTTCCTGAGCATGTGCTCTTCACTCCCAACCTGATCCTCCTCAGGTTTGGGGCTAGTTCTATACTCACAAAGATGGCTTTCCGAAAGTGGGTCTCAAAGACAGCAGGGTGAAATTCCAGCTTTTCTATCATTATGCTCACTCTCGACACAACTTACGTACGTTCCTGATCGTAGGCTAGATGAAAGGCAAATTGTCCCTAGACTTATGGAGCTACAGCAAAGACTCAAAAGCTATCCTGTGGTATCCTGAAGAGTAGCCTCCCTGGCACCAGTGAATGTCACCTTATGTGGAGGAGGAAACGAGGAAGGAGGAGTGAAGTACTTTGCAGATGTGATTAAATTAAGGACCTTGAGATGGAGAGGTTATCCTGATAGAACCTAAATGAATCACATGGATCCTTGTAAGAGAGAAGTAATAGAGGGATTTCACACAGACAGATAGTAGAAGGCAATGTGACCGTGGACACAGAGAGTCTAATAATAGAGACACGAGCCAACATATGCCAGTGGCCACCAGAAGCTGGAAGAAGAAAGGAATGGATTCTCCCCTAGATTCCCTGGAGGGCGTGAGGCCCTGCTCACCCCTGATTTTAGACTTCTGGCATGCAGAACTGTGGAAGAATATATTTCTGTTGAATATATTTCTGAAGACTATATGACTACTTTGTAGTAATTTGTTACAGCAGCAATAGGAACCTGATACATCTTCTTACATATACTTCCCTTTGGCACTGATGCCAACCTGTCTTTGTAGAGCTAGCCCTTCAGGACGTTATCGGCATCTGCAGGGTATTTTTCACTCAAGATGCCAAAGCAATTTACAACCATGTAAATGGGCTCAGTTTTCTACCTCGTGGGACATTCAAGCAATATCAGAACCTTCTAAAATTTGCAAGATGCTTGGATCATTTTATTTTATTTTATTCTATTTTATTTTAACTTTCTAATAAGTAAAGAAATGCCAAAACAGGGTTGAAAAAAATTATAGTGTAAGTTAAATACTACAATTAGCCAACTAATGTTTAGCAGAAGGAATACCATTCATACAGCTTCAATTAGAGTTAAGAGCAAAATTTTGAATTTGGGGTCTGTGGTAGACAGACTGCTGGACCACTCCCCCCACCCCCCACACCCCACCCTCAGATCTTCCTTCAAGCAGAACTCATTTTGTCAACTGCTGGAAACATCTTCAGCAAGTGACATCCACATGCCAACGCCTTCAGTATGTCCCTCCACTACAGAGAGCTATGCCATTCAAGGTTATTCCTTGCCTGGACAAGTCCTTACTCTGTGATTGAGTGAAGCAGGGCTGTGTGTGCTCCCGAAGTATCTCAGGTGGTGAATGAGTTTTTCTTAGGCCTGCATCACAATTCTATTTCTCCCTCTGCCCAATTCTGCTTCTGTGCTCCCCTTTTCAGAAGAATACCTAATAATAACCCACATGTCATACTCTGTCTGCTTCTAGAAAACCCCACCTGTGACAGGACCCTTCACAAATGGGAGGCCCGGGTAACCAACACTCTTGAGTTTCACAGAATTTTAAATTCATTCTTTCTCCTTCTGATTTCTCCACTGGGATGGTACATTTCCGTCCAGTTGAAATAAAGAATCATTCCCTACAGCCAGGGCCCTCTGCCATCTGCTCTGCGTATCTTAGAGCACAAGACTTCTCTGATCCACATAGAGTTCAGGAGAATGGTTCCCGAAATTTTTTTTTCAGGTTTTTCTAACTGAGGTGTTCTTTAATCAATCAATGGATATTTGTTTAGCACCACCTATGTACCAGGTGCTATTCTATTGTTCTAAGGATACAGTGGTATATGCTCTTATCATAAAGCCCAAATTGTAGCATGTGATAGACTTTAGGTCAACATTTACATACACCTCTCAGGTAAGGTAAAATGAGTTGATTAAGCTAGGTGTAGAACAAATAAGGAATGGTGGGGTCTGTGACAAATTGAAGAGAGCATACCACATCCAAAGAGGTTAGGCCCACGACCTTAACCCAGTGACCAAACTTTGTGTTACCAACTAAAACAACAGGTATTACGTGCTTCCGTATGTGATGTAATATAAAGTCTGTACCATGACCTCTGAATTCTGTTTGACCCAAATATTTAATCTGAATTAATCAAGTCTTTAGATATTAATTCTTGTCCACAAGACAACTGACCACTCCAACAAGACAATGCCACAGAAGAAAAGAGGAGATGGGGAGAGCCTGATATAGTGTATAAAAGATAAATGTGACATAACCAAATGCAATGCATGTATTTTAATTGGATCCTGGCTTGAAAAGAAAATGAATGTAAAAGACATTTGGGCACAATGAGGAAATTGGAATACGGATTGAGTAAAGGGGACATTAGGGAATTACGATTGTTTGGGGAGTTTTTTGGGGTGTGATAGTAAGATGGCAGTTATGTAGGAAACTCCTTATTTCTTAAAATCTATTCTAAAGTATTTAATGATAAAGTAACATATCTACTTAAGATGGTTCAGCAAAAATATAAATGTATAGATATAGGTTTTTAATTTTATAATAATATAGCAAAATATTAACAATTATTGAATGTAGAGATAGGCGAAGAGATATTTTTTCTACTTTCCCATAAGCCTTAAGATTTTCATAATCAAAATCTTTAGAAAAGAATCAAAGGAGCAGCCTTTATGGAGCTCTTGTTCATTACTGTTGTGAGAGAATTAGACCTAGTATTACTAGATACTCTGAATGTTCAAAAGATCCTGGAAATCTTGAATTTGTATATAAACTGCTTTTTCCATTTAAGAAAATACTAGAATCAAATTTTTAAAAAAAAGTCTGCGCAGGCCTCTTACAATGCATTTGAATGCTGAAGCTGACCTCTAGGCTTCTAATTTACCATGCCCATTTGAGATCCTTTGCAGCTTAACCCTTTTTCTTACACCTTAGCTCTCTCAACCTCCGTCCCTGATTTTCTTCTTCCTCAAAGTGATATCTAGCTAACTTGGTCCTTTTCTCACTCTTGCTCTTCTTTTTTCCCAACTGGCCTCTGCCACTTTGCAGTTTTACTGAGCAATTGGCAGATAATGTGCGAATTAATCAGGCTATGGATTTCTC
The DNA here is from genome assembly GCF_057876585.1 of Rhinolophus sinicus. Classification (NCBI taxonomy): domain Eukaryota; kingdom Metazoa; phylum Chordata; class Mammalia; order Chiroptera; family Rhinolophidae; genus Rhinolophus; species Rhinolophus sinicus. The sequence continues at coordinate 148,291,164 of NC_142517.1, read as the reverse complement.
TGGAGTATCAGGTGATTTAGCAAACTGGGAATTGTTTAATAATTATCCCAGGGCACTAAACATTATCCTAATGACTTAAAACAGTTATTAAACCTCCCCACTTAAGATTATTAAATTGCAACATCTGTCTTCAGGAAGCATTTCTATTGCAGGTACTATTTGCAAAACATTTACAACTACTTTTAGTTATATCTCAGACCCCATGATAAGGTTATAGTTTTTCCTTATTAATGGCTGAAAACACTAGGCATGGAGTCCTAAAAGTAACTTGAGTCCTCTGTATGAGGAGGTGTTAGACCTCGGTAAGCTTCCTGGCTGACAGGCTGCTGCTTATCCAACTGTGCCGCGTTCTCTCCAGCTCTTGTTTGCTTTATTAGCTAATTACCAGGCTGCATATTCAACCCAGGTTCCAACTATATTAAGGGCTATTTACTAGCTAAAATCAATACCCTTTCGATTAGACACCTGGTGTGGCTTTTGGTAACTAAGCATTATTTGGGCTTCACTGCTTTTACTCCATCAGGGAGACTGGAAAGTGCTTTGTTTTGATTTTTTACACTTAGTGGCTACTGCTTTTAATGGTAGGAGATAAAGGGCATTGGAGACTCACTCTGCCATGGCAGAGACTAGGAACAAACACATAATATTTACTGCACAAGAAAAGGGGCAAAGAAATTAGCATGGCGACCAGTGATTTTACTATTTTAGTTTTTTCAAATATAGAAATCAATGTTTTTGGATATATGTTTGGTGTTCCAGGCACCACATTAGCCCTAAAAATACAAAGATGAATAAAATAGATTTTTCAACTTGGTCAAGTTGAAAGGAACAACATTAAAACAATAATTTCTGTAAAAGAGTGAGAAAACCAAAAAGTTGATGTAGAAGTGGGTTTCGACATGACATGGCAAAGGGAATGATTCATTCTTTTTAGAGAGAAAAATGCCGAGAAGGCCTTTTTGTTGTTGACAGTGGTAAAATGAACTCCAAAGACCCATTGTAATGTATGTATTTTATTACAGAAATAATCCATTTTCATTTTGGAAACATGAAAATACATAGACAAAAAAGAGAAAAATATCCCTATAATCCCACCACTCAAATCACAATTAACCACTGTTAACTTGCTGTAAACATCATAAGAATGTTTTCTTTGATATACATGCACAACTACTTAAAATAATAAAAACCAAAAAATGTGCGAAGACATGGGCTTTGAACCAGATCTTTCAAAACCAGGTCTTGCCACTTACTATATTCATGACTTCAGGCAACCTGGGTAATCTCTCTGAGCATCAGTTTTCTCATCTATGCTATGAGGTCTGACAATTAAGTTCGCGAACTCATCCTAGAAAAAGTGCTACATACATCATTCCTGGATATCACTACAGTCACCTTTGAAGTACTCCCCTTGGGAAACTATGCACTGATGCCAGCTCCTAGTCCACACTTCAAAGCAAATTTGGAACTCTTTTTCTGGAATGGCCATCAGAGCTGTCATCATATTTCCCTTGATGTCCTGAATGTCATCAAAATGTCTTCCTTTCAATATTTCCTTTATCTTTGGGTAAAGAAAGAAGTCATTGGGGGCCAGATCTGATGAGTAGAGAAGGTATTCCAATACAGTTTTTTGTTTACTGGCTAAAAACTCCCTCACAGACGGTGCCTTGTGAGCTGGTGCATTGTCGTGATACAAGAGCCATGAATTGTTGGTGAAAAGTTTAGGTCATCTGACTTTTCCATGCAGCATTTTCAGCACTTCAAAATAACAAACTTAGTTAACTGTTTGTCCAATTGGTACAAATTCATAATGAAGAATCCCTCTAATATCAAAAAAGGTTAGCAATATCGTTGCAACAAGTTCATGAACTTAATTGTCAGAACTCGTATGTGGGTAATGGTATCTATTTTAGTGAAATGTTGTAAAGATGATTGAACATGGCACCTTGAGCTGAGCTGCCACTGAGCTCCCGGATGGCTCAGTTGGTTGGAGCACGTCCTCTCAACCACAAGGTTGCCAGTTTGACTCCTGCAAGGGATGGTGGGCTGTGCCCCCTGCAACTAGCAACGGCAACTGGATCTGGAGCTGAGCTGTGCCCTCCACAACTAAGACTGAAAGGAAAATAACTTGAAGCTGAACGGCATCCTCCACAACTAAGATTGAAAGGACAACAACTTGACTTGGAAAAAAGTCCTGGAAGTACACACTGTTCCCCAATAAAGTCCTGTTCCCCTTCCCCAATAAAATATTTTTTTAAAAAATTCTTAGAACAAACCCTGGGCTATATAAAGCATTCAACATATTCATTCATCCAACAAACATTTATCAAGAGCTCTCTGTACTAAGCACTTAGTTTAGACCACATCAGTGAACTAAATATGGTATTTATTTTAAGTAGTATCATTATTTTTAATATAATGTTCCATAAATCCTTTTTCATTTAACAAAATATCAAGAACTTCTATGACAATAAGCATGGATCTATATCATCATTTTTACTGCCTGCATAGTATTTCAAGAGAAAGATATACTATAATTTATTCAACCAATCACCTATTCAGAGGATCTACAAAGATGACTTCTAATCTGTATTATAGCTAACATTGCTTTAAATATCTTTGTATTTTTGTCCAATTGATTCTTAAGGGTATATCTTTTAAGTGAAATTATTGAGTCAAAGATGATGAACATTTTAAAATCTTTTTAATACCTGTTATTAGCTTACCCAAGATAATCTTTCAGGTGGAAGGCGTACCAGAGCTGGGTGTTGAAGGGTAAGCAGAAGACAGGTGTGAGGAAGAATAAAGAAATAAAATGAAGTCACTGTGGTCAAGCTGCTAAATTATTAAACTCAAGGAGGCTGAGACATGAAGAAACAATTCTATTCTTGCTTTAACTAGCCTAGGAACTTAAACTTTTGAAAGTTCACTTGTGTACCAATGCTTGGATGTACCTAAATTCCACAGATAAACCTCTGAAGCACTTAAGAAAGAATGTTCATGTGCTGGAGATGTATATATCTCTTATAGATAACTACTTATGCTTATCAAGACAACCTGGCATCCATTATTCAGGTCACCTGACATCTGGAAGATTCCTGTCCTGAGCCAATCCATGGACTAAGAATGCAGGACTAACTTTTTTCAAATGTGTGTTTTTACTGTAAAAACCTTCAAACTTTTCTTTCTCCTTAGGAACACTGAGTATTGCCCAGTTGTGGTTTTGACTTGCAAATACGAAGGTCTTTGAATAAATCTTTGTCATTTATTTCTAGCCAAAGTTTCCTGACTCTTTTGAGGTAGGGGGAGGGAGGTATTGAAAGGAAAACAGGAAAAGGAAGGGGTTCATTATCTTCAAGTTGTTCTGAGGTGAAATGTGACTTCACCTCATCTTTGCATCTTTGGGGTTGCATAGATTATGAGGACCAGTAATTTTAAAAGAGAACCTTGCAGGTAATCTAAGGTAAAGGACATAAAGGATAAGAGTTGAGAGGGGTGTGTGTGTGTGTGTGTGTGTGTGTGTGTGTGTGTGTGTGTGTGTATGTGTGTGTGTGTGTGTTTCTTCTTTCAACCCTCAAGCATATTCTAAGTAGCTGGGGCACTTTTGAAATGCTAGCATGCCTATTTTCATGATTCACAACTCCAGACAGAATTTTCAAGAAAGGCAAACCACTGTTTCAGCTTAGCCCACTCTGACAATATCTACTCAACTCTCTCTTTGCTCCCATGAAAAGTGCAGAATGGTAAACTGCTTGATGCTAAGTTGTTGTTTTATAATAAATGTATGTAAAAATAACCTGTACACGTGTTTCAAAATGCTTGTTTCTAGTTGTAAAGGGTACTTACATAGATTTTGTTTCTGTAAAAACAGGTTGGGGGATGAAAAATCTGCATTCTAATGAGCATCCCCAGCTAATTCGGATGTAGGTAGTCCCCAGACTCACTACCCCATGTCGAAAAGACTACACCAAGTTGAACAACTCTGCCGTAGACCTTTGCCACTCAAAGGGCCCTTCCTGTTTAAGCAGTGAAAGCATCACCTAGGTGCTTCTTGACTTGCACAATCTCAGACCTCACCCCAGACCTACTAGACAGAATTTGCACTTTAACACATTTCCTGGATGATTTGTATGCACATTAAATTTTGATAAACCTTGTTTTGTAGGTTAACTATCAATAAATAATCTGTGAGTAGGTCCAACACAGAAAAAATTTTCCAAGAAAAGTAGAAGTCCCATCCATTTGGTTCTTGAGGGGACCTAGAATCCATATAATACTGGATATTAGGAAGATGCAGTAAGAAATCTTGTATCTCAAATTCTTTCCTGCATCAATTGAGTAATCTATTGAAAAAATTCCCAGAAAGATAAACCTGTAGCATATAAGGCTTCTTCACTAACATTCCAGGAAAAGTAATAAGAAAAAATAAGATCTAAATGGCTATTAATAGTTCCCTAGTTATCCTATTCTGTTTATATATCAATTTCTAACTCTTTTCTAGGTATAAATGACTTTATGGGAGGTTACAGCAAGCAAGACTTTAACAGCTCAAAGTATGGTCAATAGATGCTAAATGAAATAAAATTGGTTTGGGTTTTATTTCTCTTGTCAGTTTCTATTGACCAACCTTTTGAATTATAAAATTATGCAGCTGGAACTAAAAGCAATTAGGGGCAATGATGGAGCTTTTATTTAGCATTACTAGTTGATATTTTAAGAGATGCAAAATTAATAGAAATACATCCTATTGAGTTACAGATTTCACTGTGTTAGTCTCTTATGGAAATTTGGCTAGAGATAACCATCTTTTCATCAAATCTGAACATTTCTTAGGATGTCAAAATTTTATTAAGTAGTTAAATAATTATTTCAGATAGTTACAGTGGGATTTGCAATAAACCCAAAGGAGAAAATATATGTTGGAACAAGTAACAATTTTGTGTCCCCCAATTTCTTACAGAAGTTTCAAAATTTGTTGGATCTTAAAAATGCAATGAACTTTATTTGTCCTCATCCTCTAAATTTTATTTTAACTAAGGCAAAGTTTGATTTTGATTAACAACAACAAAGAAACAGAATTAACCATAGAGCACTTATAAGTTTTTGATTGGTACTCAAAATCACGTGTCTTGATGCTTATTTCACTATAAAAACACTTAGGAGATGGTAGATTACCAATCTCCCTTTCTCGTAAAGCAAATTTAACCACATTCTGTCTCTTCAATTTTGTTATTTTGATGATAAGGAGGATAATGATGATAAGTGACAAAAGAGGTCAAGAAATAAAGAAAAGCAGAAGAGAAGTTCTGGGGAGCGAAAGAGATCGCGATAAGACCGATCAGTAAGGAAGCTTTAAGTCACTCAGATGCATAAATTTAAAGACAATAGTAACAATAAGAGTTGGAATGCTTGATTCTTTTCTCCTTAAAACTGGAAAGAAATGCTATTTCTTCATGAAACGAAGCTTCATTATCAGCTATAATACTTCATGGTCCATTTGGCTAGTCAGAGAGAATGGGTCTCTGTGGAAATCTCTTGGTTGCCACTTAATAATTCGTGGTATAATAGTTCTCCAACTTTTAATAGTTGTACATGTTTTGTACTGGTCTCAGCTTATCTGTAATCAATGTTGTGGCTGGACCAGACTTTGTGGTTCTTATGATTGCAAGATCCCCTTCAGCAATAACCATCAGTAAACTTTGAAAAGATACAGGACCGGGAAATTATACAACACACTTGGGGCCACACAGAGAGGTCCTAGATAGAAAAAGCATGCACAGCCATGGCATTCTGCTTTTATTGGGGTAGAGGGTGAGAGCTTGGGGTTTCCCCAACTCGCTCTTTATTGATGAATTAAAAACACAGCAGGAATTAAAAACTTGGGGAGAGAAAACAAACCCACATGATCAGTAACTAAAACAAAGTTTCCTCAATTGGGGAAGGTGGCCTTTTTGAAGTGGAAGCAGGGGCAATCAAAGGTAAAGCAATGCCTTTGCATTACAAAAAGAAAAACAAACAAACAAATGTCAGAGTTTATAGCACCATTCCTCACTATTTTTGCTTCCTTTGTTATTAACATTTTTCTTCAAAATCAACCTACTTTTTAACCTAACTTACTTTCAACTTACTTTTTAATCAATTTACTTTGAATCTAACTTCCCCTAAGAAATAATTTCCATAAATTAAACATTAATATAAACAAATTAAAATAAATTTAAAAATTTAAGTATCCATATGCCACCTAAAACCATCTCATGAACCAAAAGCATTTGGAAAATCCTTACATTATCAGTGCTCAATAAGGAATAAATCTTATTTTTAGCATCTTGTTTAGGAACTTGAACACACAAGATGAAAATGGAAAATTATTGCCTATTTATTAAGACTTTGCCCTAAATCAACCATACTTTTCATCTTATGTCCTATGTTTAATTTTATGAAATCACAGTCTCAGAGTTTACCTAATTATTCACATTAATCAAACAATATTCTGTAACTTTTCAATGGTCCTTTTTTATTGATCTTCCATGTTACAAAGAGTGAGATCAAAGAGAAAAGAGAAAGTGGTCCAAAGCCAGATTCTTCTGAGTAAATTTGATTAATTTACCCTTCAATTAATACTTACTATGTGTGAGGCATTATGCTTGTTTCTGAAAATGAAAAGACAAATAAGATTTAATCCTGAACTCAGATTGCTTAAAATTCTATGAGGAAACCAGGCAGTTAAACAGAGAAATGTAATTCAGGGTCAGAGGTAGGTAAAGGAATAGAAAGAAGTGAATGACCAACAGTGCCTGAAGAGAGCTAAGGTGAGGTTTCAGTGAAGCCAGGTAGTAAGAAACTAAGCTCCAAGATCTGGTACCTTAACAGGCACTCAAGAATCACTTTTAAAACACGTGAATGAGTGAAAGAATAGAGTCAGATATTAACTACATGGATAAACAGAAAAACATCAATCTAGATCTAAGCTGTCTGGTATGCCATGAAAATGAGTTTGAACTTTAGGATAAAGTTACATGAACATGAGGTGACTGAAATATTCTCATTTCATTTTAAACCATGAATTCTGACACATTTACATAATCTATTTTTCAGTGTAGTTACAAAGGATGAGTTCTTTTACTTCTTACACAAGTGAAATTTTGGGGGGGAACTATTAGATGAGGTAGAAGACCTGTGATCTGATGCCAGCTCTGCCAGTAACAGGCCACCTGTTCTTAGTCAAACCACAGCCGTTCTGGGCCTGAATTTTTCTCTGTTTGGTGGCATCCAACTTTGGATTCTAGCTGCAAAATACATTCAGAGTCTAACAACTTCTCAGCATTGTCACTGCTACCATCTTGGTCCCAACCTCCATCATCTTTTGCATGGATTACCTCTTAAACTCTTAACTTGACTCATGGCTTCCCCCCCTTGCCCCACTCACTCTATTCTCAATTCAGCCACCAGTCTACTCCTGCGAAGTAAAACCGGGTCATTCTGCTTAAAAACTTCTAGTGGCTTTCCTTATCATTCAGTACCAAAGCCAAAGCCAGTATGAGAGCCACCACCTACACACCTATCTCCCCAGTCTCCTCTACCATCACTTTCCCCTCCCTCCTTGCGTTCTAAATACAGGACCTCTGCTGTTTCTTAGAAAACAGCTCCTTCCACCCTTTCCGTGGTTCATTTTTCTCCACAGCACTTATCACCATTTAGAGTACTATACATTTTGTTTTATTTTTTTGTACCTTTTTTTGATATTAGCTATAACAGTCAATATTAGATTGATAGAGTCACAAGGGCAGGGATTTTTGTCTGTTTTGTTCATGGGTGTATCCTCAGTGACTCAAAGAGTGTCTGGCACATAAAAGCCCTCAAAAATATTTAAGAAACGACAAAGTAATTAATGAGAAGTGAGGTTGGATTAGACTTCCTTCTTGTTCTACTCTTCCGCAGTTGCATAATAACAGCTCAGGTGTCACTATAGTGTCTAAAGGACAGGAAATGGGAGCATTCATCATCATAATTATATAATTTCTGAATTTATTTAGATATTATGTAATACCTTTATGTCCTTATTTAACGACACGTATGAAAGACCTATTGATGCCTTCTGGGACTGTAATTGTTATTTAGAATATATATGGAACTGATAACATTCCCCCTTTTTTAAAACGTATGTGGCATAGGATTCACAATCACTTAAAAAGTAAGTACTCATTAAAGTCATACTAGTACTAAATAACCTTTGAAAAACTTTTCAGATCTCATCCACTTTGAATGTAAAAAGTTGATTTCTTTTTAAATAAAGTTCAATAATATGATGATACTAACGCCACTGAAATGTCACAGAGCTGTCGAGCTAGAAAGTAACTTGAGATCATTTGGTTCACACCTTTTCCATAAAGCATGTGAATATCTAAGATATTCAGGACCCACGTATTTCTTAGGATAGAAACACATTTAGATATATCTGTAAGAAGCATTATGAATACTTCCAGATAATAGACCTATGCTTTAAATTTTAATGTGAATGTTTGACCTCCCATTGGTTCTCTCTCCTGCTTCAGCATCAATTATTATAGAAATGATGGGTTTAACTTTCAGTTTATATAAAATTTAAAGAGTAAAAGTCATAGATAAGTAGTAAATTGTATGTTATTTATGTTCAACAACTATTAGTCTGCTTTAAAACATCAATTCTGAAAGCAATTTCATTTAGAACGCAGCAATTAGACTAGACTAATGACATGTGTTCTCTGTAATTGTATTGCAATTTTTTAATTTAAGTAACAACAAGAATGACATCAAGACCCTGTCCTTCAATTATAAGGATAATCAAACTTTGTCTTCAAGTGATTTGTGCACTTGCATCAAAACTTTTAAATTTAACATTGCAAATTATTGAAGCAGAAGTGACTGAATTTTTGAGGCAAACTTAATCCAATTGAATACTTTCTGCTGATTCACTAATTATGTAAAGTATATAAATCACTTTATCTACATTCTCCACACTTGCATAGAAGAAATTTCAAAAATTTACAATAAAAATACTAGTATTTCAGTCCCAATTCTGCCTCTTTAGAATAGTAGCTTTATTTTTCTAATCCTGAGTTACTACATTAGTAAAACAGGAAACGTTACCTATCACAGAGCTGTTGCAAAGAAACAACTGCCTGTGGAAGTACTTTGTCAGCATGAGTATACCATAAATATAAAGGGCCATCATAATTATTAATTTTGACATCACTTCTCCCAAAATAGCCCCAAAAAGTCTAAGCAAAGATTTTTGAAATATTGATGAAATAAAGAACTGCCATTTTTGCTAACTCAGCAAAAATATATGTTGGCTGCTACCATGTTTCCCTGAAAATAAGACCTAGCCAGACAATCAGCTCTAATGCATCTTTGGGAGCAAAAATTAATATAAGACCCAGTATTATATTGTATTATATTATATTATATTATATTATATTATATTATATTATATTATGTAACATTATATTATGTTATGTAAGACCCGGTCTTATATTATATTAAAATAAGACCAGGTTTTGTATTAACTTTTGCTCCAAAAGTCGCATTAGAGCAGATTGTCTGGCTAGATCTTATTTTCGGGGAAACATGGTATGTAGTTTCTTCTCTCAGTTTTATGTTTATTTGTCTTTATAACCAGGTTGCTCATCTTTATACTGATTATAAGCAGGTTTTACAATATTGATTCTCATTGATTGTTATCAATAGCTAATATTTATTGAACTAAGCTTATTATGTGCCAGACACTATGGAAGAACTTTATACCTGTTAGCCCATTTACTTCTCACAACAACCCTATGAGGTTAAGTACAGTTGCCTGTGCATTTTACCAAGGAAGAAAATGGGACAGAAAGGTAAATGCCTTGCCTAAGTCCATAGAGCTAGAGATCGAAACAAGATTTAAACCTTGGAAGCCTGACCAGATCCTGTACTCCTAACCAGTATACCATGCCACAAGGGTTTCATACAATTGTCTGCAGTACTTTAGAAGGTGAACTGATAAAGTCTACCTATTTATTTCTCAGCACTGCTAGTAGTGGCTTTGGGTGGTTACCAGTGAGTGTTCTTAAGAGACTTGGGCAAGCGCTTTCACTCAGGATGGTAAACTAAGCCAAGGAAACAACTTAGTATCTGAGTGGACTTGGCTTTTAATTCAATGAATTTTTCTGCCCAGCCATAATATTCCTTAAGCTCATAAAGGATTCTATAGGAAGAATTCTTATCAATGAGTCAAACACTTAAATGCTATTTTTATAACATGTATTGGCTTTATACTATAGGGTCATGGAGTCAGAATATGGCAATTATATTTGGAATTCCTTACTCTTCTGAGGAACAGCTTCAGTTTGAATGTCACTTAAAGTCATAGTAGAGGACATTTTATTAGCTTGATGCCTTCTAGCTACTTGGTGCTAAAGGAAAAACTGCGAGAAATGTCCAATTGCTGTGTTGCTTAATATTCAGAACTTAATATGACTGGAAAGTTGTACAAATCAAATCATTACAGAGTAAATCTGTTATGGAATATAGACCAATTGTCAAGAGTACAAGTGCTGGAGTCAGAATCCGAACCCTCCACGTATTTTTTGAAGGCTCTTTAGCAAGTTGTTTAAGCCCTAGTTTGTCCATCTGTTGACTAAAAGTGTTCTATTTTTGGTAATTATTTTGCTGTTACTTCAAGCTGAACAAAGACTGGTTTCTTAAAAATACTATATGTAGTTTTACTTATCTTCACCAACCCCATTATTTTCTTCCACTACATAGAATTAGTACTAGAAGTGGCAAAAAATTACGTTAAATTGGAAATAATTTGTCTGTGTTAGACATTCAGTTAATTGACCAAAGGGAATGTTCCTTTCACCAGCATAATATCCTTTTTGGGTAAATATTGTATATATGTATATTATAGATTGATACATAGATAGAGATATATACTAGAGGAAAGGGGAAAAGTGAAGCGGTCTCTAAGTAACTCAAAGCAATATTAACTTTGTAAGCATAAACTCAAGATAAAATGGTCATGAATGCTAAGGAGCAAAACAAAGTCAAACAATACATGACTTTCCAATACAGCCCCTTTCAGTAAATGAGTATGAATAAAAAATAAAAGCCAGGTGTTAATGATTCTTTGTGTAAAACCAAAGTCAAATCTCTTAGTTTCCACTGAGCTATTTCATTCATTTACACATCGTCACTTCAAGGATGGTTCAATGCTACATGGGAAAAGCTTAAGGCATTTATAAACAACTCAAAAGATGAATTTGTCCATTATATTAGCATATACTTACAAGAAACTAAATTTGTGAAAAATGCTGAAGGGGCAGAAAAGTTGTATAAGGCATTGCCTTGGCCCTACCCTCCAGGACAGTGGCATCCAATCTGGGACCTTAGCAACTGAGCTAAATGGAGTCTAGGGAGCACAGGGTTAAAGGAGATAAATGCCCAAAAGAGGGAGTACTAGGAAGCAAGACAGTTGGGAATCATATCCAAGAGCAAGTCTGGGGCTATAGGGAAGGGAAAACAACAGAATACACACCAAAAAAGCCAGAATTTGGGAGCAGAGATGCTATGAAGTGCCACCATCAGCAGAGAGGACACTGGGTGGGCAGGTATGAACACAGGGAAAATAGATCTTTCTATGACCTGCTATATTATTTTTCTTGAGTACTCTCTTTGTTTGTAAATAAACAAAGATATTTGGAAGAGAATTCACCCCTGGTCAGAAAGGCTTTGCTTGCTGCTTCACCACACATTGTACATTCTCAGTGTTACCCAGAAACAACAGTCTGGCTATCCAACATATTTTAATAGTAGGGAAGATGTGTTAGAGGCAGCAAAAGTTATCCCCTAAGCAAGGAGCAGAAGCAGTACAACCAGTTGTAACTTTATCAATGCTATTAATACATCAATGTATTACTGGGAAGGACTTGGGGATGCTTGGCTTAAAAACGAGAGGCACGCTTTAGCTATGTGCAGCTCATCCAAGGATGTGAAAGGTCTGATCCATGGTCCCTACTCAATTTCTGTGACGGGATATATACCCATTGTGAAGATGGAAACGTGAAGTATTTCATAAACTGATGCCACTGAGCATTTGAATTTACAATAAATTCCCCATGCCATGACACCCTGTTTACCAATAGACATCAAATTACAGCCTGATTTCCATTATACTTTGATCATAAGAAGAAAAGTGCTCTGGTCATGTATAAATAATAATGCTGATCAAGGAGAACAGAGGAGTTTGAATTGGAAACAAAATAATTGCCTTTCTTGTTTTATGTGCATCTGACTCAGAGAGATGGTTTTATTCTGCTCGTTCCAACAAATGAAGTTTCTGAGCTTGCAAAATTGAAGACCAGACCCTGAGCTATGGGAAAGTAACCAAAGAAAATGCATCACGGTGAACACTCCTGGAAGGCATCTGGCCTAATTTTGACCTTGAGACCTGCCTTCATCAAACTTCAAACTAATGACTGATAATTACCCACTGAATTAAAGATATTTCAGATAATTGTTTTTTAAAAACAATTTGTATTGTTTCTATTTATTACAAAAGTAATATATGTAGATTTTTTAAAAATATTGATACCCCAAAACTCAAAATTTTAAATTGCCTATGGTAATTATTAACATTTGCTGGGTCCTTATTATGTTCCAATAACTGTTCTAAGTGCTTAAATGTATTAACTTATTCTTTTCTCAAGACAACCCAGTGAGGTTGGAACTACTGTTATTCCTATTTAATAGATTTTAAAACTAAGGCAAAAATGTTAAGTAACCCACTAAAACTCACATAGCTGGTAAAAAGGCAGAGTATATATTACCCTCACACTCTCCTGATCCTATAATCCCCTCTTTCATATGGTCCCTACAATTAGATACATTATTTTCCTTGCAAAAAATGTGATTATACTATACACAACCTTTTTATTTTATTATTATTTTTTTTATAATGAGCCTTTCTTTCCCCCACCCCCAAAATATCAGAGTACATCATGCAGGTCTTTAGAGACAAATGAGGTATAACATCGGATACTGGAGTATCATTGTTTCCATGTCCTTTCAGTTGACAAAACTAAGCATCGTGTTTTTTACCATGATTTTTTTAAGTGACAATCTTCACTTATTGTCAAATTCAGTAATGTAGAGCTCTTTTTCATATTTCCCCAATCTATATTTTTATGTTTCTCTCCAAAGTGAGAAACTTAGTACCATAAAACATCAATATATTACTCATTTGCACTGTCCTAAAATACCCATAAAATAGTTTCCAGAATCAATACATCAATACTACTATTAATAACACATCTACCATGTAAAGTTCAAGATTTTTGCAACTTTTTTCCTTAGACTATATGTCATTAAGTATTTATAGTCCTTAGAATATATGTCATAAAGTATTTATAGTCAAAATACTGTGTTTAAATGTTACTTAAGTTAATTATTTACGTGTGTGGTTATGTTTTACATACAGTTACACTCCTTGGTTTCTGTTTACATTCAAATTTTAGGGTTTGCTTTCTTCATCATTTCTTATTAAACATTATTATCCAAATATGTTTAAATGGTTAAAATACAATGCTACATAAAAATGTATCCTCAAAGATGTCTTATTCTCATCTGCCTCATTCTCACATATCCCCTATAGGTTTCTCCTTCTTATGTTTCCTTTTGGGAAACAAACAAAAAGTAAATACGTGTGTGTGTGTGTGTGTGTGTGTGTGTGTGAGAGAGAGAGAGAGAGAGAGAGAGAGAGAGAGAGAGAGAGAGAGAGAGAGAGAATGCACAGCTGATGAGGTATGTGGAAACTTCGGTTACATTTATAAATGAACACAGTACATTTAAGAGCAAATCACGAAATTCACAAAGCTAAGATGATTAATAAATGAGGTATTTGACAAAACAAATGTATGGATTATGCAATGATATTTACATGATTGAAAGTGAAAATAAAATATTTCATTCCTCCCTAAAGTTTTGTGTTCTTCTTGTTTGTGTTATACCTGTCTCTGCCACCTTTCATGAGCATTAATTATATGTAATGCCTCTAACCCTTAAAATAATCATGAAGATAGAACTATAAACATTTAGATTATGAATTATTCTGAAAAGTTATCTTAAGCAAAGTGGTATTTTTTAAAAAGTGGTCATCAATTATTTCATTACATATGGGCCTTATTAAAGAAGCTACACTGTAATTTATTTAAGGAACTAATACATTCTTAAATTATTTAAATAACTTTACTAAGCTTCCATCAATTAAATCTCTGGTAACTAGGATGTTACTTTTAGAGAAGAGTTTATTTGTGGACTTCAGTTCTCTCTCTTAAATATTCATGTTGAATAATTTCTTGACTTTCTGGCATAAAATTACTGTTGAGTATAGCTTTGTGTTGCTTAAATTGTAGGAACTGATTGAGGTGAGAATTCACATTAAGGATGAAGTTAATGTTATTAATAAACAAATATACTAGTCTCTGCCAAGTCAAAAATTTAAAACTGTAATAGTCTAATTGCTGAATTTATTTTTCCTGCAACCTGATGTTTTAGTTTGGTAAGACTGCCATAACAGTAAACTACAAACTATGTGGCTTGAACAACAAATACAATAAATTGAAATTTATTGTCTTACATTTCAGGAGGTCAGAATTCTAAGATCAAGGTGTTGGCAGAATTGGTCTTTTTGAGGGCTACGAAGGAGAATCTATTCCATGCTTTTCTCCTGGTTCCTGCTGGTTTGCTGGCAATCTGTTGTTCCTTAGTTTGCAGAAGCTTCATTCCAATCTCTGCTTTCATCTTTACATGGCATTTTCCCTGTGTGTGTCTGTTTCTGTGCCCAAATCTTCCTTTTTTTATACGTTCAAATTCATAGTGGAGTAAGGCCTACCCTACGACTTCATCTTAATCATCTCCAAAAACTATTTCAAAACAAGAAGAAGGAGAAGGAGGAAGAGGAAGACAAGGAGGAGGAGGATCAGGAAGAGGAGGAAGAGGAGGTGGAGGAGGAAGAAGAGGAAGAAGAGGAGAAGGAGAAGAAGAGGAAGAGGAAGAGGAGGAGGAAGAAGAAGAAGAAGAAGAAGAAGAAGAAGAAGAAGAAGAAGAAGAAGAAGAAGAAGAAGAAGAAGAAGAAGAAGAAGAAGAAGAAGGAGAAGCCTCGTTTACAGATAATGGGGTTAGGACTTCAACAGGTGAATGTTTGGAGGGGACACAATTAAACAAATAACAGCTGATAATTAAGTATACTCAAAGTTACTATTATAATGTTCTATTGTATTTTGGGGGAAAATTTGCAATGTTTGAATATAGTGTGCTCAGTGCTATCATTCCAGGATATGAGAGAGAGAGAAAGAGAGAGAGATTGTTTTTAAATATTTCCAGACCTCAGAGTTTTCTACCAAAAAATATTAACTAGTATTAATATACATATATATTGATGAGTATTGATAAGTTACTTTGCATATGCAATTCCCAATGTCAATCAGAACATGTGAACACAGACTTTATATACAATATTGTGTTAGGGACTACTGAAAAGCAATTACACAAATAAACAAACAACTATATAAAAATTTATCTGATCACAAGTACAGTGTATTAGGGAAATATGAGAAACAGTAAAATATACACAAAGCAAATATTTAAAAGGTATATTTTGGCAGTGACTAGAAATATTGCAGTAGCTCAGAAAAGGAAAATACAAATGATCTTTGTTAATATACAAACACTTTGAAAAATCAATAAGAAAATGAGAAACACATTCTAGTAAACAGGGTTCTTCAATAGGGTATTGATTGAATTATGCTACATCCCACTACCATGGAGGACTCTGCCATTATTATAACAAGGGCAGATCTGCCTGTGCTAAAATGGATATATAGAGAGATAGGTTAGACAAAAATTATTAATGGCTGAAAATTTTAAGAAATGGGTTCAGAAAATACAAGAGAAGAATGCTAGAATGAAGGGTGAATTTTACTTTTGATTTTGTACCATTCTGTGCTGTTTGCATTTTTATAATGCATATGCTTACTTTTGATCAGTTTTTGAGTCGAGATGAGCTTATCTGTCTGGAGCTGAATTAATTATACTTCTCTCTTTATGACATATATAATCATTTGGTCACAACTTTTTGTTGTTTTCTTTATGTATATCTATCGATCGATCAATCGATCGATCGCTAGATAGATAGATTACATAAGTATTTTATTCACTTTTATTCTCATTTTCATATTCTATAAACCATCACTATATTGTGTTTAACATACATCTTTTTGTTGCTCTATGATACATCTAATCTGCTCCTGCTGTGTGCTGCCTACACGTCATGCAGTCTGTACTCCATCATGATTCCGTTCTCCACTCTCCCAGAGGACACTTGGATTGCTTCCCCAAGTGATGCTGCAATGAATATCCTTGTACAAGTACCTTTATTGACCACATAAGAATTTATTTGCAATAAAAACCCACATGGATATGCTAGGTCATGGTTTACATGTAACCTAATTTGTCCAAGTGGTGCCAGCTGTTCTGCCAAATGCCTGTAACCATCCACACATCCACAGGTGGGAAAACAGGGCCACATGTTCCCACATTGCTGCTCACACTCGGTGTTGTGCAGTTTTATAATGCTGTCTAGTCTAGTATGTATAAAGTGGTATCTCCTTTTTTACCTTGAATTCCTTTGATAAGTTTTAAAAATTTTAATGAGAAAATGTCTCCTCCATTCAAATCTATTAATATCTTTCCCATTCAATCTGTTGCAACTTCTCTTAGAACCCAATCATGTGTTTCACTTACCCAAACTTGTATATTTTCTTTACAACCTGACACTCATCATCTTCAAAGCAATATACAAAGTTCATAGGTTATTAGTGCTGAGAAGAACAATATCCTCATTGGTGTTCCAGACCAATATCCTCATTTTAAACCCAGGGAAACTGAGGCCTGGAGAAAATAAATGACTCAGTGTATGAAAACAAATAAAATAAATAATATTATCATTTAATAAATAATATTAAAGGGGTGTGAGGAGCAAAACCAGAACTGATAAGCAGCAAAGTGCAGGGTGGGAGAGGCAGAGCTTTGGAGTCAGACAGAAAAAGGAAAATAAGATGGTTGGAATAGTTGAATAGGCTTTCCAGGGAGAGAAAAGGTTGAAACTATGCTTTGAACGATGCACAGAGAAAAAGGGGAAACGTTCAGGATGGAGAAAGTGGCATAAACCAAGCCGTTGTTAGAAGGAATGAGCATGATGTGTTTCGTGCATAACAGAGAGCCGCAGGAAGGTAGGACTGCAATAGGTAAAATGGGCCTGGAACTTGGGGAGTCTGGAGCATCTAGCCAGGACTGGTTACACGATGTTTAGGGCCTCATGCCAGATGAAAACGTGGGGTTTCTTATTCAAAACTTCAGAATTACAACATGGTGACAGCAGAACATTAAACCAAGTGTGAGGGTCTGTGAGACTGCACAGGCTACACACCCAAGAATTTCGCCCTGAGGCTAGCAAGGTTGGAGAAATGTGGTTGGAATTAGGATCCAAAGAAGCTTGTGAGCAAAACAGTAATATAATGAAAGCAATATTTAAAAAAAAATATAGACCTTTCTGGGGAGTAATTCCGATATACATCTATATAAATTTAAAATGCATTCACCCTTTGACTTAGCAGTTGCACTTCAAGGAATTTATCCTGCAGATACTTTCATACGTGAGCAAAATGGCATTTGTTCAAGGATATTCATTGCAGTGTTGTTTCTACTAGCAAAATATCAGAAACAGATTAAATGTCCTCTGCTCAGGCACTGGCTGAGGTAATTATGGTACCTTAGAATGCAGTGGACGTTCTCACCATCTTCATGCATTTTAGCATTACAGTTGGATTCTTCATTTCCATGTCTTGATTCTAAATCCTTAGGAAACTTGGCCATGGGGCATTATGTGTAATTGCAAGATGGAAATAAGTTTTAATTCTTAGTCTGTAAAGGGCAGTTAGTTACAAATGAACACAAAGCCATTAAAAAGAAAGAGGTAGCTCTTAAATAGAGTTAAAAGAAAAAGTTCCTGAGGTCTATTTTTTCTGAAAAAAATAAAGAAGAAAAAGCAATGAGTACAAGAGCATGCATGGTACATACCATTTGTGCATAAAAGTAAAGTGCAATATTTGTATCTATGTAGAATATCTATGGAGGAAAATGCAAGCATCTGATGACGGTGGCTGTTTATAGGAAAGGGAACCCGTTAACAGGGGTGAGTGGGGTGAAGACATACTTTTTAATGCATACCCTTATACTTTTTGAATTTTGCACCATATGCATGGATTACTTATGAAAAAATATTTATTTTAAGAGACCAAATGACTTGGGAAGAAGAAGAGAGAGCACTTGGGAAGAGACAGGAAAACCATTTCTACCATTAGATGGTGGGTGGCCAAGGGGCCCTGTTCAAGAGTATTCAAAGAAATGCTGTACCCAGTGATGGCTATCAAGAAAAGGATAAAGAATTCACACCCACATTTCCTCCACCTTGAGGACTTTGTATGGATTGAAATTAATTCATTTCTTGAACTAGCAATAAAGGAATGATTGAATTTTCACAAACGAAGGAAATAAAAAACAGAGAGATAAAGGGAGGAAGGGTATAAGTAGGAGAGGGAGGGAGGAAATTCAACTGGTAGCAGCATACAGGATGGCAAAGGAATTCAGAGGTTTCCCAGGTAGCCCAGGGAGTGAGCTGGTAAGGGTCTGCACTAGGTAGGAGGGATGGGCGTGAGGAGGAAGAACAAGCTTCAGTGCCATTTTAAAAGGGGAAAATCAGACTTGTTGACTAGTTGAGACATGCTAGGACACAAGAAATGAGCATATCACTGTCAGGATGATTTTGCAGTGACAGCTTTCCAGGAAAAATTGCTGTATTCTCAACATCTGCATGCATCTGAGAATTATACCTGGATTCTTCATTTCTATGCCTTGCTTTTAATCCTTAGGAAAGTAGGCCTTGGGGTACTACTTGTGATTCTAAAATGGAATAAGTAATGATTTAATTCCCAGCCAGTAAAGGGCAATCCAAATGACTGGCTCCACCATTTCCCCAGGGCTAGTTTGTAACCTGGGACAGAAATAAGCTGTGTGTATTAAATCAATACAATCACTCACAAGTTAAAAAAAAAAAAAAAAAAAAAAAGTCATTGCTTTGGTGGCTGTGTATTATATGAAATATTTCTGTTTCTTAATGGTTTGTTTTCTTCAAATGATATTTATCTGGCCACATTCCACAGTGAGCTAACACAAACCAGGGACTAGGTGCCTTGAACAAGTGCTCCAAGATGCTACAATGCAACTTACAAGCTCTTGCCTGCCCCCTTGGGCGCCCACAATGACCAGGTTTCCTAAGAAAGACTATCGTGTAACATTTCATGGCAACCTCAGTGTGTGTGTGAGGGGGTGCTCATCAGAGCATGGGATCACAGCTGACTAGGGAAAATGTCAGTGTGTGCCACCCAGAAGGCACTGTTGGCCATCTCGTGATCTTTCCATGCTTGGCCATACCAATAACAAAAGCACTATCTGCCACAATATCTCTGATGTGAAACAGGATTAATACAGAGTACATTTATGAAATATACCAATACATGTATTTGTCATGATGTATTACTGGGAATTAGAAAAGGTAGAGAGGACTCCGCCTGCCTGAAGAAGCCATGTCTCCACTGATTCCATGACATCCAACTCCTCTGTTTTTCTGCCTTTGGCTCCCCAACTCCTTCCATGCCCTAAAATAGACCTTCCCTAGGCTCTGCCCTCAGTTCTCTTCTCTCTGTGATTTCCTCCACTTCTACATTCTTACCTTTCATTTCTGTACAGTTGGCTCCCAACTCCACCTTTTTAGCCTTGATTTCTCCAGATCTGGATGTCAGCTGCTCAGTAGGCATCTTCCCCTACTTCAGCATCAGTATTTCCAAAAGTAAAAACTCTATTCCATCCTTTTCCTTCCAGTCCTTTCTCCTCCTGACTTCCTGACATTATATCACTATTCTCCCAGTCACTTAAGCTAGATTTCCATATTCATTGTTCTTCCTCCTTCTGCCTTGCCAAGAACCTCATGTTAGAGCCTCACCCTGGTTCAGAACCTCATTGCCTTTCCACTCCCTTTATAACCACCTCCTGGGTGAATTTCTCTACTTTCAGTTTCTATTATTTTTCACTTCTCTAACACATTGTTGTCAGGTCTTCCCTTCAGGTGTCCTGATCCTTTTACCCGCTGAAGAAAAAAACCACAAAAAAACTTCAGTGGCTTCCCTTGCTATAAAATTAACATTATTCCAACAAACTAGGGATGAGTCCTTCAAACTTTTCTCATGAGTTTTATTGTCTCTTTGTAATTCTACCACTGATAAATTTTTTAAAACTTTTCTTAGATATATAAAAAAATATAAAACTTATCTTAGATATATAAAAAAACATAAAAATATTTTCAGCCTATATCACATTGTGGGATAATGACTTTTCTACATTTACTATGTTTGGGGTAAAATTAGTTTCTCATATTTGTGTTGTTCAGATGCAAGCAATATAAATACTGCTCAACTAACAACAACAAAAAACACAACTTATTGTCTAAGGACAAGTTGCTCACTCACATAGACAAAAAAATTCAGAATTTGTTCCGGTAAGGCATGGCTGCTTTCTAGCACCTCAATGTCATATTAGATCTCTCTCTCTCTCCATATATATATATATATATATATATATATATATATATATATATATACATATACATATATTGATATAGATGTATCTAGATCTATATAGATCTATATATAAAGAGATCAATATAGATCTATATAGATCTATATCTATACATATAGATATAGATATCATCTCTATCATCTCTATCGTCTCTATCTACATCTCTCTATCTCTCTATCTCACAATCAAGATGGCACTAGCAATATCAGCTATACGTTCGACCTATTTGTTCAGCCCAGGAAAAAGGTAGTGTTTGCTTATAGCTTTGGCAAGAAAGTTTTGGTAAGGACTCTCATTGTTCCTGCTATGGTCACATATCCATGTCTAAATTAAACACAGTGGTGAAGGAAAATATTTGGCTAAACCTGTTTCACATTCCTACCCTTGTGACAGAGAAACAGGGGCTTAAGGAAAAGTTAGCCTTACACAAACCTCAAGGTATTAGTTCTCTACAGAGTAGAGGACTTATCCCAGACTTGTACCTGAAAGTGTGTGAACTGCCACATACACACACACACACACACACACACACACACACACACACACACCCTGCATAATTTTGGCTGCATGTAACAAAATGTCCAACCAAATGGGGCTTAAACAATAAAGACCTTTCATTATCTTACCTAACCAAAAGTCTGAATGGAGAAAATCCCAGGATGGTACAGTGTCTCTTTCCATCTTTCTGATGGGTCATCCTCAGTCTCCCTTCAAGTCACTAGATGGTTGGGCAGCTCCAAGCATTATACGTCATATGGCAGTGTTACAAGCAAGCAAGAAAAAGCAAAAGAGATCTTCCATCTTTTCCCAGAAGCTCTGAGCTGACTATACTTTCCTCTCATTGGCAGGAACTGTCACAAACCCATCCCAGATCAATCTTTGGAAAGGAAAATGGGATAATTGGCTTAGAGTACCACTTTTGTCCCTGGGGCTAGGTAGATTGGTCCCAACTTTAAGTAAGAAAGAAAGTAAAATGGCCTTTGGTAGGCCACTAATAATATTTGCCATTAGATCATACTTATTTGATTCCTTCCACCTGTTTTAAACTTTTGGTAGTGTTTCTCACACTGAGGGTTTTTTTTAAGATTGTTTTTTATTTTGACTCATAACATTTTGGAGTTCAAAGGAACTTAGGTCATTTAGTTCAGGGCTTTTCAAAGTTTTATTTTTATTTCAGACTTGTAACCCATCAAACAAATGTAAATAAACAGAAGAGTTTAAAAATGAGCTGGTGGAAGTGAGCCCCTGCCCCTCCTTCCCCTCCACAGAGAAGGTGGGACCTCATCAGCCAATGGCCCTGAGGCCCTTCTGGAAAGCTAAAGCCCTTCAGAATGCAATTTTAAAGCCACATCTCTCCTCCAGTTCTCTAATTTTAAAGAACTGAGGTTTGGAGAGGTAAAATGATTTGAACTTGTTCTTCCACAGGTTACTTAGGATTATAGTCTAGATTTCCTGCTTCCCTAATCTCTTCATCTTTTGTCTTTATAATCCTGTAATGTAATTTTAATTTTTTTCTGTATCTACATACTAAAAAGTCCTTTCAAAATAATCTTAACAGAAGTTCTGACGTTATTTCAGTAGCCTTTTATGATCTTTTTCTAACTTCACTCTACTATTTTTGATATATAATGACATGAGCTACATGCAGTATTTCTGGGGCAAATTGTGATGTATTGTGTTGTTGACAGCCATCTGACATTAAACCATGATACTACCTGTGCTCTAATCTTGCTAAGAGCCTCCGTTTCCTCATTTGCTAAGTTGGAGTAATTATAATATCTACCTCACTGGGGTGAAGTCCACGTGTAATACACTTACATAGCCCCCAGCACATAGACACTGCTATGTGTTTACTGTTATTTTCTCTTATTTTTCCCCCCAAATCCTCCTTGTCCATCAAAGATCCTGCAAATTGGTGGAAATGTCCTTCCCAAAGATAAAGGGTCAATGATGACTAAAACCAGAGCTTTCTATCTTATGTTTAGACTCATTTCCATAGATGCATTTTATTCACTTTACTTTCTCCCCCTCATCTATATTTGTTGTATGGTTTGCAATTTTACTTTCCATGGAAACTAAGGGTAAAAGATCAGACTCAGGGAAGGGGCAGTTTAGAGAATTAGGTCACTTGGCTAGAATCACCAATGCTTTAAATTTCACTGCTCATATCACACAATTCCAATTTACCCTTATAATTTGGTTCAGCGTTCCAGTTCCCCTTCACTTCTCCCTCATCCCTACTCCCAATCCCTGACAAATATCATCACGTATTGTCTGAATAGCTAAAATAATAAAAGACAAAAGGGAAGAGATGTTATAAATTATCTAAATGGCTGAAATACAGCTAGATAATTGTGTAATCCTGTAAATACATTACAAAATTTTCATTTGCCTCCTTCAATAAGGATAGCTTCAGAAGAATCTCCTCATAAAGTTCAACATAAATTAATTAATGAGACTTTTTATAAATATTAATATTTTCTATAATTATTAAATTAAGTATTCCATTTCTTCCTCCCAAATTAAATATACAAATACTATATAACTACAGAAAACAATCCTTATATGGAAATATCTCTTCTAGTACATCATTTAAAATCATCACTTACATGGGCATTGGTGGTTCAGTGGTAGAATTCTCGCCTGCCACGCGGGAGGCCCGGGTTCGATTCCCGGCCAATGCAACACGGAACTTTTTACTTTCCTCATTTGTATGTCTTAGGGCCTCAAAATAAGTTCAATAATAACATCGAAAAGTTTACTTACTGCAAACAAAGCCGTATGAATCAAGGTAAATTTTCAGTTTCAGTTATACTTCGAGCCACCGAAGGGACTTTTGCGGAGCTTCACTGTTTTTCTCAGACTTCCCTTTAGAATGTTCTTTTAGATCGGGCGCCCTAGAGTACGTGAACAAAAACTGTACAAGTAATGAGATATCGTGTTCCACGATATGGAGGTAAAACAAAAACCAACAGCGGCTGTTTGGAGATGCCGGGGATTGAACCCGGGACCTCACACATGCGAAGCGCGCGCTCTACCACTGAGCTACATCCCCCAGCCGGAGAACTGTTCTCTGGTATAGCTATTCATTCGATCTTCATAGCGCTAGTTAAATTATTATAACTTTTAATAATTTATTTTGGTATCTCTGCAGTATATTTTTACCTTCCCATTCCCGTCTTTAGCTGCTTCCGTGGCGCATCGGGACCCCGCGCATGGAGGAGCCGCGTGGTGAACTAACTACTGAGCACTCTTGCCCCGAGCCTGGAGCTCCGGGAAGTTGGGGTCGGGACTCAGCCCTGCCAAGGGCTTGAGAGAAGTCCGCGCGTCCCTCCCGCTGTCTTGCGGAGAGTGGAACACTGACCGATTCCGGCCCCACCGGAGACCAGCGCACACGACGCACCGCGAGTGTTACCCGCAGCAGAGCGGTGGGGGACCCTCTGTGCGCACCCGAAAACCCTATGGGCTTATCTGTACAACCTCCGCTCCCGAAATAAACCCTCATTCCGGGAGAAAGACTCGTTCACACCGAATTCCCACAAATTGCGTTATGTGGGGGTTACAGCCAACTCTTGGTGATGAAAATGATTTCGCAAACGGGCTGAAACTGAAAGAAAATGACACCGCCACTCTCTTTATAACTTAAGCATATATAAATGATGACAAAGTCGGGACGAGGGGTCTGATTAAGATCGAGTTTTCTCTGTGATAGTTACACCTTGGACCCAGCTGACTGATATGATAGCAATATAAGTCACTGAGCACCTCCTTTAATGTCCTCTGAACCTGCCCTAACTACGTACTAATCGTACGCCCAGTCCCAAATGAAGAAATGTACCCGGTCCTTTTTCCTCGGAAATTGCCTCTCCCCAGTTGTTTGCGTGCTAGGCAACAGAGAGTTAACTTGCCTTCTAATGAAATGTGTGTTTGGCCCTACCCGGTGCAGTTTAAACTTGAAACCACCCCACGCAAGTGAAGGCTGGGTGGTAGAAGCCTCAGACACCGTGATGAGAGGGAGCAGGTGAGAGATTTGGTATCAGGGCAGCTGGATCAAGGTCATTTCCAGTCTACCTGTGAGGCTGACCACGACAGGTAACACGGGGAAGGCCTAGAATTTCCAGTTCCTTGGTGGCTGCAGAGCACCCTCATAAATGAAGTGGTCAGCAGGCCAAAAGCCAGAGCAGAAAGCAGAAGTTTCAAAATAACTGAATAAACTACAACTCCTAGATTAAAAAGTTACTATATTTGCTTATAGTAATTTAAGCAAATAATGGCTCATAACCAGATTTTGTTTTTCACTAGAACAAGCCACATGCTGATCTAATAATACAATACACAATGTCCAAAAAAATGAAGAAGAAAAAAAAGCCACGTCAGTGGATAGTCATTAAGGAGCCCTGCTCCAAGCCAGAATATTTCCAAACCAACCTCTGCATTACGTCGTGAGGCCCTCGAACATGAACATCTTCAGATGACTGAATCAGGAAACAGGAACAGAGCCATTTCTCCAGCCCCAAGATTTGCACCAGTGCAAATTACAAGTGTGGTACTGAGTTTATTGAAAAGGAAGCATGTTCGCCTCTGGTGACCTCCCCTAGACATCCTCTTTAGGATTCCTTCCTCATGTTATGTCTTATGGTCCATCACCTGAGGCCCTGTCTTTCTGGGACTTCTTTTTCAGTCAATTCTGAAACATTAGAGCCAAAGTAGAGCCAGAAAAGCCCCCCTTTTAAATGCTCGCTCTCAATTTTGCCAGTCTAAGGCATAACTAGATGCATTTGATAAACAAAATGAAGCCAGGCTCTAAAACCAACAGAGGATGTGAAGTTGATTTACTGGCCTGGCTTACTTACCCCAAAAGAAAGACTCAGTGGGCTTTTAGAGCCACTGTGGTTGATGGGAAAGATGAAACAGGAGGCAGCCTTTGGGATTAGGGGCCATTTCAGGAAAACTTCTTGGGTCGCATTGATTCTGTATGCATATAAGACCGCTCCAGTTCTGCTCACAGATGAAGAGAGAGGCTGACCTAATGTCCAAAATTATGGAGTATTAAAAATTCCAGTTCTGATAGTTGCTGGAGGGAAGTGGGGTAGTGGAGGGGCAGGTAAGGGGATTCGGAAGTACAAACTTGCCGTTATAAAAATAAGTCATGGCTACATAAGATACAGCATAGGGAGGAGAGTCAACAACATCGTAAAAACTATGTACAGTGACAGATGGTTACTACACTTGTGATGATCACTTTGTCAGGTATATAAGTGTTGAATCACCATGTTGTACAACTGAAACTAATATAATATTATTATGGCAATTATAATTAAAAACAAAATTTTAAAAAATCCAGTCCTATGTTCTACCCTCCTCACATCTGTTTGTTGTGGAAAAATTTCCCACATTGTCAGTCTCTTTCTCTGTCACACACATCACATACACTAACAAAGATTGACCTTAAACCCCCACTTTGAGGCAGGTGACGTTTATCTTTGGCACTGCTTCCACATTACCTTTCACATGCTTTATACCATTCTTGGCACAATTTGTCCAGCAGGTATAGAGCACCTTTTCCTTAGAGCTGGCTCTGAGCTAAGGTATTTATTCCCAGTCTAAGCGGTAGTTCCTACTCCTCACTGCACACTAGTATTACTGGCAGAGCCTTTGAAAATGGCTGATGCTTGCTTGAGCTCAACCCCCAAAAATTAAATCAGAAGCTCTAGGAGTGGGTTCAGGTATCAATATCGTGGTTTTTTTTTTTTTTTTTTCAGTTGGTTTATTTAAAAAAAAAAAGATTTTTATTAAAATATCATTAACCTGCAATACTGTATTAGTTTCAAAGTATACATCATAGTTATTTAACATCAATATCTTTTTAAACTCTCAGTTTATTCCAATATCCAGCTTGAAGGCTATTTGCATGTCAAGAGCTGTCTAGTGATGGTTGTTAACTAAACTTATTGTGTTAATCACTTCACAATATAAACATACATCAAATGATTATGTTGTACACCTAAACTAATACAATGTCTTATGTCAGTCATATCTCAATAAAACTGTTAGAAAGGCTCAAGAAGAGACTAGGAAGGGGATGGGAGGAGAGCAATGTGCAGTTGGTACCTGCAATTGCCCAGTGCTTGTGGCTTCCTGGATGAAAAAGGACTAGATTGCTTTACTCAACTCTTAAAGAAACAGGCAGTTCTTTGAAATACATTATTTTACTCCTCAGGGTCATAACTGTTAGTAATTCTTCATCATCACAGTTAATTATCATTAATAACAACCTGAGGGCCAAATAAGCTACTGGTTACATTTAACTCAGAGAAAGTTAATAAACATTACTCTTCTCAATAAGTACCCTAAAGTAAAAAATTATAGTGATCATAATTTGCATTTAGAATTAGAAGTATTTATTGAAGAGTAAATTACATCCTATTTGGAAAGATACAAATTCTATCATTAGATTCTGGTTACAAACAGATGGAAACAGAAGAAGGTATACATATGTAAGATGTCATTTAAGAGAGATGATACAAAATCCCATATTTCTGGAAACTACCAATGGTCAGTCAGTTTAGAAAAGAAGGAAAAAAATATCCATCTGTATGGGCTATGAAAGATTTTTCCAAATTTAGATGATCTGCTCAATGGTAAGAGTTTCTGTAGTCTTATAGTTCTGACCCATTCACAAAAGCTGCAAATAGGATACATATTTTCTTATGGTGGTCTCTAACTAGGCCTTATTTTACCAACTAGCTAGCCCCCTTGAGATTAGGTATTACATGTTATTCTATATGAATTCCGCATAGCACTAAGCACTCACTGAGTTCTCTATAGGCATATAATTAATGCATGGTGGTTTATAATTTCAAGTGGGAAATTAGTTTTAAAATATGAAACCAGTAGCTTTTTTAGTATATGTGCTGCCGAAGCGAGCACAACCAGTAGCTTTTTAAAAGGTAACTGGGCATAAGGAATTCTATTGGGATGAAGTATTCTAAAGGATATTCTAAAACTGGATTATGGTGATGTTTTCACAACTCAGTAAAATTATCAAAAAGTATTTAATTACACAGTTAAAGTGGATGAATTTTCTATGTAAATTATACTTCAAGTTTTTAAAAGGGGGTATGTAAGGGAAGAAAATGTGTTAACAATGGAATGGAATTAATGTGACAGTGAAAGTTTACACATACAGACTGGACAGCATAACTGATCTGAAAAAGAAAAAACATGATAACACGAAAGAGGGAGAGCGGAGGATGAAAGACAATGGTTTGTGAAGGTAGAAGAAAAGCAAACAACAGCTGTTAGGGAAACTACTGTATCTAATAACTGTTATAAGGGTAGAGAGTACAAACTGTATGTTGGGTGTTTAACGAAGCACAGGGGAACACAGATAAATTGTAATACAACCTGGTACATTTTATAATGGGCATTGCATGGAGTATTAAAGGAAGATAACAACACTCAAGAACATTTTAACTTGCCCGAGTTCATATAGGTAGAGATGTTGAAAGCAGAAGTCAAACCAAATTGATCTCGGCCTTAAATCTGAACCCCTAGGCTGTATGATTAATGTAAGTCTGAAGAAATGCTGTTAAAACCTGTGCCGCATGCTGTCGCTTGTCCCCAATATCTGTTCTCCCTTCTATGATAATATATCTTCTGACTTTCCGTTGGACACAGGAACAGTGACATTTCCTACCCTCCCAAACAGCAGTGTGAAGGAAAAGGACATCTTCCTTTAAGGACACGAGCAAGAGCAGTGAACATCCCTTCTTCTTACATCCCGTTGGCCAGAACTTACTCTCGTGGCTAAACCTAGCTACTAAGGGAGGGTTGAAGAAAAGTCAGGGTTGACACTTGAAGAGAAAGGTCACACCTGGGTAGGTGGGAGCAGCTTGGGTCCCAAGCAGCTGTGCAGCCACATACCAGCCCTAAGCTGTCTGCATCTGGATTTTCTGAGAGAAATAAACTTTCTTCATGTTTAAGCCACTTCATTTGGGATCTCTCCCACAAAATAACCTAAATTCTAATTAATAAAAAGAATTGTTCTTTCTAGGACACAGGGAACCATATAGACATATGTTGTTTGTGCGGCCCAAACAGACATACTTTTATTGTCAGTTTTATGACAATAGGCTGAGGCTCTCTCGGCCCTGCCAATGAGGTTAGGCTCAGACAGGTTGAATGGCAGCCAGTGGTTTTCTTCACTAATTCTAGGTAAAGAAAGGATATAGAATGTTCTTGCTTGTTTATCACCAAAACAGAAAAGGAGATAAAGGCAATTGCACCCTAAGGAGATACTCTGTCTCAATCGTTCCTCTGTATTTTAACTATCTTTAACTGATTAGAGGCATATTAAGAGGAAATAGGCAGCCATACCTTTTCCCTTGGATTTAGAGGTTTATCTCCCAAAGATTGTACTTCAGGAGGCTCCCCTCCAATTATATGCTTTTGTTATTATGTTACAAACTCCTTAAAAAGTGAGAAACAGATATCAATGTTAACTGGTATTCCAAATGCTCATTTCTTGTCCCTCTTGACTAACAAAAAAGAGCCAGCTACGACATTACTCTTATCCTCACTCAGGAAACTAAGAGTTTTGCACTGATGTACAAAAAGGCAGACGATAATAAAAATGCCTCTACACTTAAGAGCATTTAGATAAACGTGCGGAAACCCAGAAAAAAAACTATAGCTCTCCAAATATATATGTATATATTTGCATATATATGTACATATTTGCATATGTATAATAATAATATATAATAATATATACATGCGTTAAAAACTCTACATCTTTAGTAATATAAATAATTTCTAATATCAATTTACTAAATATTGATTGACTTAGGGATACACAGGAAATACAGATTAGGAGAGAAGGAGGTGTCTAAGGTGATTCCCAGCACTCTGGCTTGAACAGTTATGTGTGGTGTCATTTAATGAAGCAAAAAACATTGGAAGGAGAGTGAGCTTTGTAGATGATCATTAATTCTATCTTTATTTTTTTCAATTTGGGGTGGCTATATCTCTCCAAAGGGAGATCTTAAGTAGATACTTAGATGATAGATTTGGAGACAAGAAGAGAGGTTTCACATTGAAATAAATACACATACTTGAGAAACATTGGTGCAGAGAAAATAAAGGCATGGGACTATTTAGGGAGAGAGCAGAGAATGAGACAAGAACTGAAAGTCTAGCTTTGAAGAACTCTAACATTTAAAGACTGAGAAAGGAGAATGAAAAGGAACAGCCAGGGAGACAGGAGGAAAATCAGAAGAATAAGGTTTCAGGGATCCCAATGGAAAAGAATGTTTCAAAGGGGAGAAGAGTTTTAAAATAGTGGCATCTGATCCTACTGAATGGGAAAAGATATTTGCCAATGATATATCTGATAAGGGGTTAATATCACAAATTTATAAAAAAAACACTCAACTCAACTCCAAAAAAACAAACAACCCAATTAAAAAATGGGCAGAGGACATGAAGAGACATTTTTCTAAAAAGGACATACAGATGGCCAACAGACATATAAAGAAATGCTCAACCTCACTAACCATCAGAGAAATGCAAATAAAAACCACAATGAGATACCACCTGACCCCAGTCAAGATGGCTATCATCAATAAATCAACAAACAACAAGAGCTGGCGCAGATGTGGAGAAAAGGGAACGCTTGTGCACTGTTGGTGGGAATGCAGATTGGTGCAGCCACTATGGAAAACAGTATGGAGGTATCTCAAAAATCTGAAAATGGAATTACCTTATGATCCAGCAATCCCACTCCTAGGTATCTATCCGGAGAAATCCAAAACGCCAATTCAAAAATCTTTATGCACTCCTATGTTTATTGCATCACTATACACAATAGCCAAGACATGGAAACAACCGAAATGCCCATCGGTAGATGACTGGATTAAGAAACTGTGGTACATTTATACAATGGAGTATTACACAGCCATAAAGAAGAGGAAATATTACCATTTGCAACAACATGGATGGACCTAGAGAACATTATGTTAAGTGAAATAAGTCAGACAGAGAAAGACAAATACCATATGATCTCACTTATATGAGGAATCTAAAGACAAGAATAAGTGAATAAACTAATCAGAAACAGTTTTGGAGACATAGAGGAAAAACTGAGGGTTGCTAGAGGGGCGGGGGGGTGGGGATAAGGGGGAAGGTGAGAGGTTTAGAAAATAGTCGGTAACCACAAGATGGCCACGGGGTTTTGAAAATTAATTTGGGGGACGTAATCAATAAAGTAAAGATTTTGTAGGGTATCCGATGGAAATGTGTCCCATTTGGGAGACCACCTCAGGGATGATGTAGATGCCTGATCTCTGCACGGTACACCTGAGGCTGAACAATAATGAATGCCAATTATAATTTTATATATATATATATATATGTATATATATATATGTATATATTTGTATGTATATGGTTGCAGGAAGCGGAGTACAGCATTAGGAATGGAGAGAGTGGAGATGTGATGGCTGTGTGCAGTGTCAGAGGGATAGTGAATGGGGGGAGGGGGGTTCACACGGTATGAGGGATATAAATGATAAACGTCTAAGTTTTGCTTTGTCTTGTGCACCTGAAACTAATAAAATTATATTTAAAAATATATATATACTGGCATCTGAAAAATGAGGTCAGATAGCTACAGTTTAAAATGTCCATTAAATTTAGTTACAGGGAGGTCACTGTTTAACTTTAATAAGTTATTTCACTACAAAATTAAATGTTAATTCTTCTAATACTTATATATGCTATACAACTCACAGTTAGTCTCTCTTGGAAGTTTTCCTAGGTTTCTTCTAGTGAAAAAGCTATTTCATGCTCTTTGCCTTTTTTATTCCTATATCAAAGCAACATTTTTTTTTCTTTGAAACAAACTCATCTGGAAATTACTGAGATCCAAGGAAACCAAGACAAAAACAAGAAAAAAATACCATTGAATCACAGGAGAATTTGCAAATAGTAAAGTTTCTCTTTTTTCTTTCTTTTCTGATACTCAAAAAGATTACATTTATTAATTTACTCATATATGTACTCAGTGAACGTCTATTGATCACCTACCATATACTAGGCACTCTGTTTCGAGCTGGGGATAAAAAAGTGACAAAGGTAGTTCCTGCTCTGTACTTTGGGTAAAGGAGGGAAGGTAACTAAATATAAAGAAAGCGTCAACAGTGCAATAAAGGCCATGGCAGAAGAAACTAAGAGCTCCATGTGAGCACACAAAAGGAACACATAATCCAGGCCAAGGGCATCAGGGAAGGTTTCTGCAGAGACTTGAAATATGAGCAGCAGTTAGCCTATTGAGGATGAATGGGGGCAAGGAGGATGAAGAAGAGCATTCTACGTAGAAGGAAGAGAATATGCAGTGAACTAGAAGCCAAGAAGATCAAAGTGGCTGTAAGGACCAAAACTAAATGTAGTGGGGCGTGTGCCCTGTACTGTGTAATATGAAAAGGAAGAGCTGAGGCTGGAAAGTAGGCACGGTCCAGTTTATGCAGAGCCTTATAAGTATCATAAAAGCTTACAGATCTGTGAGAAACCATACAGAGTTCTACGGAAGAAAACAACATGAGATTTTATTTTTAGAAAAATCATTCTGGCTGTAGTATATAGAACATATGGGAGGGGGCCCCAACAGGAAACAAGAAAACCACTGGAAGCTGCCTCCTGGCATCCAGCGAGAATTGATGGAATCAGGCAATAGATGGTGACCTAGGGCTGCACTGTCCAATATGGTAGCCACTAGGGAAGTGTCTCTTCAGGTGTGGTTAATCCAAATTGAGAAGGTCAATATCTCATTCATAACTTTTATCATGACTACATATTGAAATCACATTTTTAAATATATTAAACAGAATAGTGTTAAAATTAATTTCATTTTTTCTTTTTACTTTTTTGTGATTACACATATGGCTCACATTTTTTTTTATTGGACAACGCTGATTTAAAGCCTTTGCATTGGAAATGGAAAAAACTGAATGAATAAAGAGATACTGAGGAAATGGATTTGGCAGGATGGGCATGTTAATTGGATGTAAGGGATAAGGGAAAGGAAAGAATAATAGATGCTTCTGACTTGAGCATCCAAGTGAAAGAATGCTAGATCTAAGAGCTCCTAGGGGTAAAAAGAGCTTATTTTTGTTTTGTTTTTATTTTTAGATGATTCAGTATGTTTGAATGAAAATATGAAGGAGTCAGAAGAGAGAGAGAGACAATAAAGATATGTGAAAATTCCTTAAGTGTCTCTCCCTTGTACTCAAGGGAGTACATTTAACATTATTGCAGCAAAAGAAAAGCAAGAAGGGATGGGTTCTGGCATACAGTTAATTTTATAGATTTGGTGATAATAAATTGAGGACTTTCTCATTTAAAAAAAGCTTCTATTTTCTCTGCAAAGAGGAGAGCTCATCTAGTTGGTCTCATGCCAAGTTAATATGTTTAAAGATTTGATGAAAGTGGAAGAACTTGAAAGGAGCTGGACAAATTTCCAGGCAGCACTGAGACCCGGATGAGATTGGTGAGAGGAATGTAGAGAACCACTGGTCCAGCAGTAGGGACACAGAAAGACGGATGCCAGATTGCCTGAGTTTTGTCAGGTGCCTGTGGCAAAAAGATAACGGGTCCAGAACTTTTAGAAATTGACAAAGGTATGACTGAAGAGATGAACATAGAATCTAAGATTTTCCTGAAACAAACTAGAGAGGAATGGGTTGACCAGATGCTTGATGAATTCCTTGAGGTCAAATGAGAGAGCTATGATCAGTGGGATCTTTGGGGTAAATATTTCAAAGGTGGGGAAGTTCACAGTGATGACATCACCCTAGAGGTGGGTATCTAAAGTAGAACGGAGGTGAACGTTAATAAAGATGAGATGATCAAGGAACTGAAAGCCTTGAGATATTCACAGGGACATTCATTTACCTCAGGAAGACAGTGGGGTCTGGGTGGAGCAGGCAGTGAGCCAGATGCCTGTCTTTAAGGAATGGGGATGGGGAGGGTTGTGCCAGGAGGGAAGTCAGTTTAGAGCATAGTAATTATCCAATAAATGTGAGTTTCTTTTAACAGTTCACATACAAATCAATAAGAGATTCTATTTTGTAATTTCACATTAGAATAATATACCGTCCTTCTTTCCATGAACACATGGAGACACACTCTCTTTCAACACACACAGACACACACTCACGTATGCTCCCACGGCTGATATACATTAATTCAGTTTTTTAGACAAAAACTGTTACAGAGAATGGGGAGGAAATATATTAAATTGTGCATTTTCTTTTTGTGGTGCAGGTAGAAAAAAGATGTAGAGTTTCTTAGCATCATTAACAATAGAAACTTCATAAATGTGCTCAAACAATAGCTTCTAAAGGTTAGGGGCAAGCCATGCTGATACATGCTGAAGAAGCATTTTTAAAGACAGATTTTTATGGTGAAAAGAGTGCTGAACTAGGAGTCAGAAGACCTGGTATCCAAGCATATTGGTGAATTATCAGTTAGGTGTTTGGGCACCACATTTAACCTTGCTTAATACCTACCTTGCCATCTTTAGAAGCAGGTGGCTTTTACAGTTCCTACAACTCAACAGGATCTTTGTGAGGACTTAGTAAGAAAATATACAAGAATTTCCTTTGTGGTTTGTTCAAGGCTCATGTTACCTGAGAGGCCCTGAACTAGTTTCAGTAAAAATTTATCATGGTTCCTACAATACTAACAATATTCACATTCATAATGGGGAATTAGACATTCAATCAAATTTATGATTTCTGAAAGATGGCTACTTATTTATTGATTATTCTGAACGTTTGTGTGATTTCTTTTCTTCTTTAGGGAAAATACCAAAATACATCATCTCTTTTAGATTTCCTTAGAAGCTTGAACCTTGGGCCATCTTATCAGAATCATCTGAGATGTTTGTTTAAAATACAACTGCTTGGATGTTTACTACACTCCATTTTGTATATCAGGGATATTAAAGTATCCCTGATATACAAATTGCCTAAATTCACATAACTAATAGACATATGCATGAATCACCAGGGGTTTTTAAAAAACGTAATGTTCTGCCATTCTGATTTATTTTATCTAGGATGGGATAAAGCAATGATATTTAAAAAAAAAAATCCTCAGATGATTCTAATATGCAGCCACAGCTGAGATCCTCTTTTATAGATGGAGGATCTGAAATCCTAACTCAGCTTTCTGGTTTTCAAGCCCACACAGTTCTAACTTCCTTTCTCTGTTATTATGGTGAGCTGATGCATACTCTTATTCACTCAACATTAGGCATAATAAAGAGGGGAAAGTTTTTTTATTTAAAATAATCAATAAATATATTTTTAGATGATCTGCTAAAAAAAAAAAAAAAAAAAAAAAAGCCACCTAGAGACTCCACCCTCTAATCTGAGACTTGAGAACGTGTATCTTATTTGGCTCCGGACATACGCTAAAAATTTTTATAACAACTTTGTTTCTATCTAATTTACATACCATATAATTTACCCATTTAAAGTGTACAGTCCATCAGTCGATGGTACATTCACAAAATTATGCAGCCATCACCATAAAATTTGAGATCTCTTGGGTTAGGGAAAAGTTTTATGGAGGTTGAGGCTGCTCGTTGATTAATACATATAGAATCCCATCTCAACCCCAAGTATAAAGATAGATGAAAGACAAAATCATCGTATACCACCAGACTAGTCTGCTTCTGAGCACTGAGGGCTTTCTACTAAACGAATTTTCTCCATTTTACACAAGGGTTAGGAGATAATAGAGATAATTCAATTGTTGTATGGCCAAAGGAATGTGGGATTTTTCCCTCTCCTTGAAAATTTGTAAGCCTTGGTCTCTTTTCCCAGCCTGTGGACCAGAAAGAAATTGTAAGGGGGAAAGAATCACCATTAGGCCAAGTTTCTCTTCTACTCTTAAGTCCTGCTTTCTGATCTAAAGGTCTTTTTCTTTTCTTAAGAATTCAGGATCAATGCAACTTCCTAATATCTTTAGACAGAGCATGTTTTTAATAGCTTATTGACATTTTCAGTTTGTCAGCTTCCAGAACTCAGTTGTTGACTCAGTTCCATCTCTGTTTAATTACAGGGGAAAGACTTTTAAACAAAAACACTTCATTGTTCCCATAAATGGTAACATAAATGGTAAGCTGTGAGGCTGAAACACCCAAGACTTTAGAAAAAGTCACAACTCTAGGCTCGTGCTTTAGATATTTTGCAAAGTGCTTTTCTTATTTTAAGAGAAGAAAAATGTTCTGGAGAAGCATATTGAGGAAGCTAGGTAAGTTTCTTTTCTGGTTTTCGCAGAGGTTTTCTTATTTATTTTATAGTGTGGTAAATTTCACTTATGAGTATTATATATATTATGATATGTATTACATATGTAATATATATATATATATATATATATATATATATATATATATATACACATATATATATATATACACACATGTATGCATGATATAAACACATGCACAAACCCCCGGCCTCCCTTCTTTTCTGTTGGAATTCTAGGGAAGTCATATGGACAACATCTGAGTTTGAATATGAGGATAAAAAACAAAACAAAACAACATAAACTCAGAGAGAGTTTAGACCAATCTTCCCTTTTTATAGATGAGAAAACTAAGGGTCAGAGAGATGTGGTAACTTTGAACTAGAACACACTTTCTTACTTTCCTTAGAGTAGGTGGTTACACCTTTAGCAGAAGTAACCTTGAATTAAATTTAAGAACACAATTAAAAATGATTTTCAGGGTGAAACCCTAAAAGCTTTAATGAAGTAAGTCCTAGTCTCTTGTCAATAGCCAAGTACTATATTTTCAAGATCATGTCATTAAAATGAAAACAGTGTAAGTTATGTTTTAAAATTGGTTACTTTCCATGATGTCAAAATAAAAGCAGAGAGCAAGTTGTGTTTTAAAGTTGGTTATTTTCCTCTGCTGTATGGAAAGATTGCCAATTCAGTATAAAGCTCAGCTCAAACTATCTATGAATTGTTTCCAAATTCCAGAGACCTCTGCCTGGGAATACATTTCAAACCGTTAGTAATATTGCCACATATAGATCCCACCTTGGTTTAAAGCATAGGCCCCCCACAATATTACCCGTGTTTATATGTCATGCAGCAGCCCCTAGTTCCAGGAAATACTTTGTCATCGTGCACTTGACAATTTTTGGTTGCCATCAAACACGTCACAAACTTAACACTCAGCTTTCCCAGTCATTCTTTCCAGGGACCCAACTCACCTCTTTCTGTTTGGGTTTCCATGCTGACATTTAGAAAAACAACAGTCACTCAACTCATAAAGTCCTTTCTCTATGTTCGTACTAATTTTCTTATTGACTTTCTCATAAAAGCTCCAAAACAGTTGAAGGATTTTTTTTTCTTCTTCTTCTTCCTCTTTTTTTTTTTTTGCAAGATTAAGCTTCCAACTTGTATTTTTTAAGTGCTTCCAAATTTTTTCTTAACATATGTTGCACGAAGTCTGTCCTATTAACAGAACCCACTCCTCTTCCAAATAGTATAAAAATCCAAAGATTTAGCCTTTCAGAGAGCATTTCTAGGTGGTACCACTAATTTGAGCTTCGTGCATAGCTCAAATCAATTTGTTTAGATTAGGTTATCTCATGTCTCTTGTCTATAATTATCAAAGATTCTGAGTTCATATCCATTTCTGGAACACTCTATTTGATGTTGCATTTGGATGGGGTCACATTTCTTTGTACTCATGAGGGCAGTGAAAGATTTTTTTTTTTTTAAATGAACACAGCAGTATAATGTTTGATCCTAACATTTTTGAACAGCTCTCTTTTGCTTCCTCCTTCCACTCAGGAAACTGTTTCAAATCATAGGATTTGATAAATATCTATAGCAAATTAAGATTTTAAAGAGGCATTATTGTGTGTGACTAAGCACTTTGATGCTGGAATCAGATTGCCTGGAATTGGATTTTAGTTCTGCTACTTCCTACCTGTGCAATCTTGAGAGAGTTGCTGTCTTTTCTGTGCCTCAGTTTCTAAATAGGAATAACAGAACCTAAATGGAAATTGAGACTGTGCCATTGACACTGTATTATAGAAATAATAAATGTTAGCTATTTCTATGTCACTGCATTACATAGAATAAAATATATAGGTCAGTTACCAGGAATACAGATACCATAGAGTTTGGAGGCATAGAGTTTTGTACCCCTGGGATACATAAACAGGATAATTCTGGGAGGGATTTGAGAAAAGTTCCTTATTTTATTGTTTTATTTATTGTCTTGAAGAATTGTATTTATTGCCTTGAATTTCAACTTGCATCATAAAGGAATAATCCTATAGTAGGAGGTTTCTAAGGACTCTTCCATGACTGTTATTTGTGGTTTTATTCAGTGCTGATATTCATTTCATGATGTGGTTAGGATTTGTATGAAACTTTTTCCAAATGACTTTGATTAATCTGAGCATCATGATCTTGGACAAAAGTATCAGAGAACACTGGAGAAGTCTGCAGGAGGGCAATCCGAGAGAAGGCAGGAGGGCTGCTACTCCCACCCATCAGGAAGGCTGCTCCTAACCTAACCAGATCTTTCAGATTCATGGTAAGGCCAGAGGGTGAAACCAACATTTAGAGTATATTATAATTTAGGATGTTTAACTTGATTTACCTTGTTTTGGTTGGGTAAAGGCAATGACCCAGTCATTACACTACTAGTTTGTGCTTACACGTCTGCTTGGCGGTTGTTGAAATACTCAAGCTATTCACAGGGCTTTACTTGCTCATTAAAGAAATAGTCAGAGAACATGATTAAAAAATTCTCCATTGCAGAATGGAGATTAAATGGATTACAGTCTTCAATGGGGATAAAATATAGTACAGTTCACTATACAGGTGTATGTCCTGAGGGTGTGAAGTAAACAATGATGTCCCTAAAAATGTAGTGCCTAAGTAATGATGAAGACTCTCTTGGGCTATATGAATTCCAATTTTTTATGTTCTGTACCAAGGAATTTAGCAATTCATTGCTCTAGTCCTGCCATCTAGGTAAATCTCAACTATCTGAGCAGGTTTCAGGATTTGCATTTCCTTCTCATCTCCTTCAGCATTTGCACTCTATCAGGTTGTTCATTCAACTATATTACAGCTTCACAAGTGTCTTATCCTTGACCTCAAATCTCAAGATGTCAAACATACTGTTGGCAGTGCCCTGGGTGGCGTGGACAATGGACTTCCCAGGGGCAAATATCTTGTGTCTGTTCAATTCCAGGTGATGCTTCCAGTTGGAATGTTCACAACTAAAGCCAGAAGTCAAACCATCTGCTCTGGAAGGCCCAGAGGAGCATGCAGTCATGGGAAGAAGGCCATTGAGATTCCTAGCTTAAATGTACTCTTTGGTATAAATTTACACAAGCCACAGTTCACCCAAACTCTGCCAATTGTTGGATCTGACCCTGAAAATATAGAAATAGATGATGCCAGATCTACTCTTTAAGGACTGCATAGCCCATAAAAATGGTACTCTTACTCAACAGGGTTAGGAGGAAAAACAAAGCAGTAACTGTAATTTGAAAAGAGGACTTCTCTAAATGGAAAACAAAAAAGGTTTCTGAGACAACCAAGATAGCGCAGTAGGTAAATGCTACTAATTACAAAATTACAACTAATCTACAAAACAACCATTATTGAGAATCACTTAAAATCAAGCTGAACTGAAGCTTTTCAACTAAGGACATGCAGAAGAAGCTACCTCCAGACTGGTAGGAAGGTCAGAAACACGGAACGAGCTGGTCCCATACCCATGTGTGACCATTAAAGATCTGGAGGGCTATTTTGGCTGTGGGGGTCCCCCCCCATCCCCTAAAGGAGCAAGAGATACCAGCCCCAACCCAGCCCAGGGTTCCAGTGGTGGGGAGAGAAGTCGCCATAATTTTTGGTTGTGAAAAATAGCAGAAATTATAACTGAATGAGACTGAGTGCAGCTGCACTCACAGGCACTTCTATTAAAGGGACTGCACATGGACTTACCCACCAATGAAATCCCTTGCTCTGAGCTCCAGCACTGGTACAGCAGCTGGAAAGATAGCAGGGACAAATGGTAGGGAATTGAGTTGTTTGGTTTGGGACAGAGGCTGGAGATGCAGCTTTCTCCTGGATAGAGGAGATGGCAGAGGCCATTGTTTCTTTCTTGAGTCCTTCCCTTTCCTGGAAGACGAACACAGGCGGCTGTCATTTCTGAATCTCCCCTGTTCGTTTGCCCCACCCTGGTGATTTGAGATCTGGCCCCGCCCAACTTTTCCGCATACCCAGGCTGCTTTCAGTTTCTTTCTCATGCAGACCACCTGCCTTGGCTCAAGCTGCATTTTCCTAGGGTCTCTCAAAGGTTTGTGGAACCCAGATAAGCAGCATCTGACATGAGCATGTCTTGCATCTCTGGCTGAACAGCCCTAAGCCAGCACTAGTGGCAGCCAGCCTTGGTTCATAGCTTGGCCTCTAAAAGGCACTTCCAAGCACAGCACAGGTGGCAGACTTCTGCAGATTTCTTTCTGGCTCTTGCTAGGTGGCCCCGGGTGGGGCACAGGCTGTGGCAGAAGTAGATCTACAGTGGATCCCCTCCAAGGTGGTCCTGGGGCTGGTGCCCCCAGTGGCCAGCTTCAAAATGAGCTGGAGCATCACCCAGCCACCTCCAAGTGTGACACACCCAAGTGGTAAATTGGGCAGGCACCAGAGTCCTGCTGAGGCAGATCCTGCTCTATAGGATCAGCCCCTGCACAAGCCAGTCCTTACAACAAGTGAGCCCAAGGGTCAGTCCCTCACACTGATGTGATTATCAACCAAGGCTCAACTACAAGAGGAGGGCACACACAACCCACACAAGGGATGCACCAGGAGTACGTGGCTCAGGTGACCAGAAAGACTGCACCTCTGAACCCCACAGTATACCTACTACATAAGGCAACTCTACTAAGACCAGAAGATATAGCAGCCGTATCTAATACACAGAAACAAACACAGGGAGACAGCCAAAATGGGGAGACAAAGAAACATGTCCCAAATGAAAGAACAGAACAAAGCTTCAGAAAAAGAACTAAGCGAAATGGAGATAAGCAATATATCAAATGCACAGTTCCAAACACCGGTTATAAGAGTGCTCAATGATCTCATAAAAATGGAGATGGAAACCATGAAAAAGAAGCAGTTAGAAATAAAGGATACAATAATGGAAATAAAGAATATATTACAGGGCATCAATAGTAGATTAGATGAAGCAGAGAATCCAACCAGCTGTGTAGAAAATAAGGTAGCAGAAAACACCCAACCAGAACAGCATTAAGAATCCAAAAAATTGAGGAGAGTTTAAGGGGCCTCGAGGACAATATCAAGCGTGCCAACTTTTGTATTATAGGGGTACCAGAAGGAGAAAAGGAAGCATGGAATTGAAAACCTATTTGAGGAAATAATGACAGGAAACTTCCCTAACATGGTGAAGGAAATGGACATACAAGCCCAGGCAGCACACAGTGAGTCCCAAACAAGATAAATTCAAAGAGACCCATACTAAGACACATCATAATTAAAATGCCAAAGGTTAAAAACAAAGAATCTTAAAAGCAGCAAGAGAAAAGCAGTCCGTTACCTACAAGAGAGCTCCCATAAGACTGTCAACTGATTTCTCAACAGAAACTTTGCAGGCAAGAAGAGAGTGGCAGGAAATATTCCAAGTGATGAATCTACCCAGCAAGCTTGTCATGTAGAATTGAAGGACAGGTAAGGAGCTTCTCAGACAAGAAAAACCTGAAGGAGTTCGTCACCACCAAAACAGTACTACAAGAATTCTTAGGGGGACTTCTTTAAGATTGGAGGGGGGTTAAGGACTGGTGAAAGGGGAAGGGATTAAGAAGAACAAATTGGGTGTTATACAGCAGTCATGGGAATGTAGGTGATAGAATAAGGAATATAATCAACAATATTGTACTAACTAGGTATGGTGCCAGATAGGTACTAGACCTATCAGGGTGATAAAGAGGAATGAGGTTGAGGTCAGGGTGAAAAAGATGAAGGCATTAAGAAATATAAATTGATAGTTAATACAGTATGAGGAATATAATCGACAATGTTGTACAGATCATGTAAGGTGCCAGTTGGGCACTGGACTTATCAGGAGGATCACTTCATAGACTGTGTAGATGCCTGACCAATGTGCTATACACCTGAAGAGCTGAAGTAGAATTGTATTGAATGTCAACTATAACTAAATATATAGATATATATAGTCACGGGGTATAGAGTACAATGTAGGGAAGATAGTCGATAGTATTGTAACGGCTATAGAAGATGTTAGAGGGGTAGTAGCTTGGGTGGTGGGTTAACACTTTATGAGGGGTTTAAATGTCTAACTATCACGTTGCTTTGTACACCTGAAACTAATAAAAAAAATTTTAAACAAAAGGTGAAAAGTTGAAATGATAATTAAATCAGATGAAAGAGTTGTTTTGCCTATAAAATGACCAAGTAGAATTGTAACAAAGTCCACTCTCTGTAATAAAAGCTAAAGCTTCACACACACACACACACACACACACACACACACACACACACACACACACACACGGGAATGTGATATGTTTATGTATATATATATATACACATACATATATCAGCTCCTACAAAAAGAGTAAATGCTAGCCTTTATAGCTTTGACATTCTGAAATACGGAGGGTGAAAGTAGTTATACAGATTTACACAGATTTTAAAGTAAGAAATTTCTAGATAATTAAGTGATTCAGCTTTTTACAGGCCTTTAATTTATAACCCCACTTGTGAATCCATGGAAAATTTGATTTAAAAATTAAGATAGCTTTTAATTAGGACAGATCATTAAGCAGGACCATCTGTATTTGATTCAAAGAACCCTTAATTAATAACATTGTTCCATATTTTACCCTAATCTCAGAAATATGTCAATATGTATGTTTAAGCAACTCAGTGTTTATTATTTTAGATTATCAATAGCATATAAACCAAAGTTCTCCACATCTATGACTTCAAGAACTGAGAAAATAGAAGCCTCAGTAGCAGCTAGTCAGGCTGTATACAACTGAACATGAAGCCACCTTCACACGCTTGCACAAACCACCTTCTCAAGACAATGGAAAAATATTGAAAGAGATTTAAAGAAAAAATAACTAAATATACTTATACTTGCATAAGCTGTCTTTCAGGCATGGGCAAAGGAAGAGACTCTGTGATATGCATTGTCTCAGAAAATGTCATAGCGTGGAGTTATAATATGGATAATTTGGAGATGATTCAAAATTAAGATTTAAAATGTAGAAGTAGTGATGTGAAAGAACCTGCATAGTTTTCTTACTTAGTCTGGACTCTTCATTAATTCAGTTGAAAATGTGATTATTGGATGAATTCTGCAGTTTTGAAATAATCTTAACCTGCAATGCTTCCCTAATCTGTTCTTTCCTCTTATTTTTTATTTACTTCTCTTTCCCATTTAGCTGAACATGGATGTTTATTTGCATATCTGTACCTTTCAATTTGTACAGAAACTCTCCATGTTTAGTGACAACATAAAATAATATCTGTTGTTCTTTAGTTTGATCACTTATTTAAAAATGATAAACAACTTCTGGTTAATGATTGCATTTGTTTATCTCTGATCTTTCCAAAAATCCCACTAGAATAAAAATAAAGAAATAAAATATGGTATAAACCCACAGGGAGAAAAATAATGTGAGAACAAATTATTAAAGAGACGAGGTCAATAAATTTGTTAGAAGGAAAGCAGATGGATGAATCCTGGGAAGGCTCAGAAATACACCAAGTATCTAAAAAGGAGGGAGTAGTAGCTGGAATTCAAAATGGAAAGATTACTAAAGGTCTGAAGAATCAATCATTAGCCTCCCACATCTCCTCAACCCACACTACCTAGCTGCACAGCTACCCACACACGAAGTCCACCACCACCTTATCTCAGGAATTAGGACCTCTTCAAGCAGGTTTCAGACTTCTGGATAAATTTCTTTTTATCTTTGGCAAGAACCAGAGATTTGTTTCCCAGATAAATTAAACCATAGGTAATCCACACTTAGAGGAACACAACACACGTAGGAGAATGGAAAGTGAGCCCCTGCAGAAAACAGGGGGGATGTATGAAATTCCTATAATATTTCAAGACATCTCAGCCCTTTTCCCTCTCTGCTTGGAGAAGTGATCTTCAGACAGGAAATTGAAATGTGTGGCAGACAGAATAGTGACCCCCTAAGGATGTCCAAGTCCTAATCCCCCAAACCAGTGAATACGTTATGTTACATGGTTAAGGGGTATTAAGGTTACAGATGGAATTAAGGTTGCTAATCAGTTGACTTTAAAGTAAAAAGATTATCCTGGATTATCTGAGTGGCCCAAAGCAGTTATAGGGTTTTTTAAATATAGAAGAGGGAGACAGAAAAGTCAGTGTCAAGTGATGAGATGTGTGAAAGACCAGCCTTTGCTAATTTTGAAAACAGAAGGGGGCCACAAGCAAAGAATTGTGGTCAATCACTGGACAGTGGAAAAGGCAAGAAAATTGATTCTCCTGTAGACCCTCCAGAAACATAGCCCTAACCATAACTTTATTTCAGCCCAATAAGACCCATTTTAGACTTCTGAATATTAGATATATTTGTGTTGGTTTAAATCACTAAGTTTGTGGCAATTTGTGACAGCAGACAAAGGAAACTAATACAAAGAGTCTGGCCAAAATAAAAGATCAACAAATACAGAGATTTGGATAGCTAGGTCCCTCTCCTTTCAGCCTGCAGTAGGAAAGCTCTAAATCAACAACTGTCCCCCTCACTTCAAACTTCCCTCCGCACACACTCATGCACTGAGCCTCTAATGAGCATTTAGAGTTTCTATCTTGAATCTGAACAGACAGCCCACTATCCTCAGGAATGTGA
This sequence comes from Rhinolophus sinicus, assembly GCF_057876585.1. Taxonomy (NCBI): domain Eukaryota; kingdom Metazoa; phylum Chordata; class Mammalia; order Chiroptera; family Rhinolophidae; genus Rhinolophus; species Rhinolophus sinicus. Next base: position 148,246,417 of record NC_142517.1, on the reverse strand, counting down.
GTGCAATCTCCAAAACAGAAAATGGAAACAAATATTTTTTTAAAGATAAAATTGAATGCAGGAGAAACAGAAATGGGGAGAACAGAAAAATTATTTAAGAGTCTATATAATTAATACAACCAGAAAGCTAAGAGAAGTATTATATCCATAAGTCAAGAAGAGTGTGTTATTAAAGAAAAAGAACTGGAAAGGAAGAAAGAAAAGAATGAAAGTTCATATAAATTTTTTAAAATGTCAGCAGAAAACTTTTACATTAACAGAATGTTTAGAGCATAAAGTTGGGGAAATCACCCAGAAAAAAAAAAAAGAAAAGTGTAAAAGACAAAAAGACGAACTACAGAAGAGGGAGAAATAAGAAAATAAAGCATGCCAAAACAGGAGGTCTAAAATCAGAACAGTAGGAATTCCAGAAGGAGGGAGCGAGGTGGGGGCAGGTGGGAAACAGAGAGAGAGAGAGAGAGAGAGAGAGAGAGAGAGAGAGAGAGAGAGAGAGAGAACTGATAAGAGTAAATGATCAAAGAAATAATATAAGAAAATATCCTGTTACTGAAGAAAAGTTTTCCAGTGAGCTCTTGGTGCAATGAATGAAGAGACATACTGTCATGCAGGGCATCATGTGGGGTATCTTGTCCCGCTCCCCACACAAGAACGCAGGACATGGTGAGGCCAAAAAGGAACACCCACGGAGCCACAGATAGAGGAGTCATTCACCACTATATTCACGCTGGTGGCTGGGTTGGAGACACAGGAAGCAGGAGCCACACTATCCGCAATCTGCCATTGGCTTCTCTGCCAACCTACCCCACTTGCTAGCTGCAATCGTGCTTGCTAGCTCAGCCATGCCAGTTATAACAGTGGCCAATGGCTAACTGGTAACAGCTGATGGCCAACTAGTTACAGCTGATGGCCATCTACTACCCGAGCCAGCACCTTTCCATGTGAGGCCAAGAGCCTGGAAACTGCTCTTTAGGACTCTGTCCCCACACAGATATCAAAGCACATAATGAGAAGATTTCAGAACACCTGTGATAGAAGTGCTTCCAGAGAGAAAGCAGAGATGCCCTTCGGGAAGGGTAACTGCAAACCCAAGGTGACAAAAGAGTGGAGAAATGCCATTATTGCTCCAAGAGAAAATGTTTAGCCTTGAATTATTTATCCACCCAAGCTATCAATTGAGTGTAAATGCATAAAAATTTATCAAACAAGTTCTCAAAAAAATAGCCTTCTGTCATATGATTTGCTCTGCAAAAATGAAGGAATACACTGAAAAAAGGGAAGCCTTAGGTTCAGAAAATACTCAACACAAGGGAATGGCGAGGGGACCTAGAAAGTAAGTCAGTCTGTGTCATTGGAGCAGGAGGACAGATGGGGTGATGGAGGTAGCACACACAAAAAAAGCAAGCCAGGAAGAGGAACTTGATATGTTTGATTCTATTGATATGGTTTTCACTTCAGTAGATAGTTTGAAAATTAATATTAAGATTTGGGGGGTGTAATGTTAAGTGTACAGAAAATAAAGAAAATGTGTAATAACAAAACCAGATAATAAGTAATGTTGGAAAGCAAAGTTATGGAACAAAGAAAATGCAATCATAATAAATTACATATTCATCTATAAACAATATTTATATGGACACAGCAATATAAACAATTGAGGTTGATTTCACCAAAAATTGTGATATAATAATATTTGGAGGGTGGGAGGGGCAGTGGAAGAGTGCTAAATTCTCATCTTTGAGAGTTGGGAGGTAGTAAGTAATATCTTAAATCAATAATTATAAATGACACTAAAAGCATTAAGAAACATGATACTCACATCTATAAGACAAAGCTGAAATAATTGAAAGTGGTCATCTCTGGGAAGATGGACTAGGAGGCGTGGCTCCACTAGCTAGAAGAGGTAGAGCAGAGGACTTCTGTGTTTGCATTTGTCTTTTAAAATTATATGCACGTACTACTTTGATTTAAAAAATTAAAATTAAAAATGGGTAAACTCTTTACTAAGTTGTGAGCCATACTGAAAGAATTATATGTAAGCCCCTTTTCTCCCTTCCATAAAATAGAGCTACATATAGAAATCGTGGTCATTTTTAATTGTTAGGAAGCTTGAGTTATGATTTTCCACATCTTTAAAACTCATATTGATTACCTGAGTCATTTTTTTTTTTAATTGGGAAGGACTAATAAACCATCCAGTGGTAAATATTATCTGTCATCTAAGACAAATTAGCATTCCTTTGTTAATTATGCTTAAAACACAAGTATAAATAGCTTTGCCTCAACTACAGAAAAATATTTGATGTATACTGAAAAATAGAAATGGTATCTCAATGAATTTATATTTTTCCTTTCTTCCTCCCTTCCTCCTTTTCTTCCTTCTTTCTTTCCCTTTCCTTTTCATTTTTCAATTGTGGTAATTCCTACAACAGCCTTCTGTTTTTGATGGGATTTACAGCATCTCCAGTTCAGGGGCTGCTCCTGGTGTGTTAACTTGATTAGGGTAATCCCATTTCCCTTAGCTCCAGCATTGGTTCAAGCACACACTAACTCAGGGCTGAGCCAGCTGACACCTGGCATTCTCTGGCTACAGCCATTGGCTCAGGGGTGGTCCAATTGCCTTAGGGATGGCATTTTGTGCTTGGTTTCAGGAACAGTACTCTCTCTCACTATGTGGATCCTGGAAGGCACCTTGAGAAGCTAACCTAGAGGCAAACCCCAAAAAACTCAAAGGAGGGTAGAACAGAAAGAATCATAGGAAAACAGGGCCAGAGTCCCAGTTGAACAATACCTATTGCCCACCATAGATCTAGTCTTCTCACTTAATGAAACAATAAAGCATCTTTATTGTTTTAGCAGAAGGAGTCAAACACTGCAAATGAACATATTTTACCTGATAACATAGGAAGAGAAGATTTTGAGTGTTTCTTATGTGCTAGGCATATTATACATATTACCTCATTTAATTTACACAAAACAATGCTGTTACATTTTATTACTCTCATTTCAAAGTCAGCAAACTAAGTGATAGTGATGTTGGTCAATTTCCCAAAGTCAAACTGAGCAATAGTTTTGCGGATTTTTATTTTGCTACCATCATTTTTTAAAAGTACCATGTTTTATCACAACAATTTCATAAAAAGGAAGAACATTCCAATAAAAAATTAGGATAGCCGTGGTCTGAGAACAAAAGACACTCCTTCAGAAGAAAGGACCGTTGCCACCATTACACAAATATTTTCAAGTGGACAGGTGAAAGCTCCATCGTGGGTGGGTGCTGGCCCAGTTGCACTAAAAGTCATATTCTGATTCAGCAGGACTTGAATAAGGTCTGGAAATGGGGTTTTTCAAGAGTACTCCAGGTAAATAGCTACGATGGAGAACTACTGCTCTGGGAGATATGGGTATACTTCCCTGTTGCCTGCTTTCCCTGGAAATTACTTTCCTGTTTTCCAACCTGCTTCTGTTCACCTTTCCTGCTGGCAGTTCCACTAATTATGTCTCTTCTGGCCCTCCGTTTCTAAAAACTAAACATTATTTCTCTTTCTCTTGTTGCCCCAGTGATTATTTGGTTCCAAATTGACTTTTGTTTTCTTATTCAGAACTACTCAGAGAAGAAGGAAAGGCTTCTCTGTGAGCCGTTAACCACAAGCTGATAGAAAGGAAATATTAACATGACTGTTCCCAAACGCCTCACACCTCACATACTGACCCTAGAAGGTAAGCAGTAATTCAACCTGATTCAAAGTAATTTGTGATTGCAACCTTTATCAATAATTTTATCTGACTCTATTGTATTCTTTAGGGGAATAGGATTAGATCACATGTTGACAAGACATTCGATGATTCCTATGGTCTGATGATAACGATGATGATGATGCAGGTCACTGAAGAACTGTTCGATGGTTGGTACTTTCTATGTTCTCCGCCACTCCAGTTTCCAAGATGAAAGACTTGCTGTGTTAATTGCTAGAGCTCAGATATTGTTCACTCTCCCTCTTTCTCTTAGTCTCTCTCTAGTTGTTTCTCTCTTCCCTACCTCATTCCTCCGCTGCCCCTTGTCTCTACTACTACATTTCTGGCGTTCATCCATCCCTCACTCTGCTAACCTTTCCAAAGTGACAAAATCTGATTTTGTCGATCTGTGATTACCCAATAAGGTGAATTCCTATTAGGCAGCTTTAGGCTCAGGTATTGATCCCTTGATCCAACAAATAATGATGAAGGTAGCAGAACTGGTATCACTCCAAGCACTCAGCTTCGGTTCTTCAAAGGTTTTAGTAGAGGAAGTGTAGCTGGCAAGTGTTCTGAGGCTCCATAATCCATAAACCAGAGTACAATCTGGTTTAGCAAACAGCTGATGGAGCCCCAAGTAAGATTTAACTGGGGGGAGGAGCAAAAGGGGAGAGAGAGAGAGATCCTAAGTAATGACTGCTCTCACCTTTCTTTCTTAAAATAGATGACAATATTGTCCTTGAAATGTCTAGATTTCCTCAGCCCCACATGGAGGAAAAGCCCAGTCAGATATTTACTTGAAACTTGAACAACCGCAGAACGAATGCCTGAAGGTATGAGAACTTGATTTCCTGTTTCCACACTGTCTTCATGACATGACTCCTGTCAATCTCTGCAGTGTCTTCTTTTACTATCCCACAGATACAGAATGTTCAGCTCTAGCTAATTATTTGTAGCTTTCTGATTGTTCTGTAGACTTGCAGAAGCAGCTCTCTCTGCCTTTTAGTCTTTCCAGATTTTGTTCTCCAAGCCAGCTTCTACTCGAACTCATGATCTCAGCCATGAAGCCTCATGAGTGTTCTTGGTGGCCTTCTATGGGAGGCACTATTCCTTGCCAACAGAAAATTCATTCTTCTTTTTATTTTTTCAAATAGATCCCTAAATTTGTTCATGAATCAGACAACAACTCCTAGTTCTCTGCAAAGGTGGCTCCAGCAACTGGTCTAAGCACTGTCTTGGGACCAATTGGTAGCCAATAAGGTGTAACGAGGACTCTGTTGAAGGGTTTCAAGTAAGAGTTTTTCTCTCCTTCATAAGAGGACAGTGTACGAGAAGAAACTCACTTTCCAACCACCTCTTTCTTGATACATTTGAGCACTTTTTTTCTAGGACTATTGTGTGCCAGCCATTATTTGACTTTGAGGAGAAGGCCAGTAGAATTACAGAGATGGCAGCCTTACTGACATTGAGCTGCTGAACTCAACTTTGTTGAAGCCATTGCTAGTTGATTCTTCTGTTGCTTGCAGCTGAAAGTATTCCTAACTATTACCTCCTCTGTGTGAATAAATGCAATCACTGAACTGTCCCTATCATCTTCTCAGAATTAATTCTGCTTGAGAGTGAAAACATCTTCACTCTTAAGCAGTACTTTATTATTGACAACAGGAAGGCATCTATAATTGGGTATATTTGGATACATACTTACTATGCTGATAAAAATATGACAGCTACACTGGCAGAAAGATCTCATGCTATCATTGGGTGGCAGTTTAATATAAACCCATAGTGACCAGGCAAATTGTCTTCACAGTGTGTCTGAATACAGAAACAAAAGAAGGAAAATTTTCAGCTGAGTAGAAATAAAAATAATTTCTGGTCTAATAATTTTCAAAGTCTCGCAATAAGAAAACCAAACCTCACATTACAGGAGCCAAAAATCACCCATCATCAGCTATATATGTTTCTTGGTCTGCATTATTTCTATCCCAGACACTGGAAGTCTGGACTTCTCCCAGAGAAGAGAACTGTCATCTTGTCACATGATTGCAATTGGCAAGTCTTACCAAGAAACTTTGGCAGATTCTTAGAACAGGACTAACATATGTTTTATATATGTGTGGGTAGGTGTATATATAGCCATCCATCTACATACATATATGTGTACTTATTTATTTATAAGCCTTAGTTAAAGTTAGAAAAATTAATTTAGATGCATATGCATAAGTCATACAAATTAGCACTAGTTTAAGAGGAATTAGTACAACCCTAAAAGAAATCATTCTGATTTTTTTAAGTAAAAATGCCAATGCAAATTTTAAAAGTAGAATATCATGTTAGTTAATAACTTTTATCTTTAGATTATTGCTCATTTATGTCAATGATTCATTCACTCATTCAACAAGTCTTTATGAAACCAACTACAAAGACAGATAAGACACAAAGTCCTTTCCCTTGAGAATCCTAGGGTCTCATAGCAGACAGAAAAAAACAAGAAATAGTCCATTCATTCAATCAGTCAAAAAATCATTATTGAGAGCCCTCTACCTCTGTCATATGTGCTGATAATACAGACGTGGAAAGACGGAGAAGTTACTTGCTTTTATAGAGCTTATGTAATATTGGGGGGAGAAAAACAGTAAACTGAAACCATCTATATAGATTTAGATATAGATATAGATATAGATACATAGATATATGTGTGATAAATGCAACGTAGAGACTTCAAATAGGAAGATATAATAAGGAGTAACTGTGTGACTACTTTTAAATGGGTAGACAGGGAAGACTCCCCTGAAAAAACATTTTAGTGGAGAACCAAGAGACCATTGGAAGACAATGTAAGGTGAAGTGAGGGTCTTTCTGCTACTGTTGTTGCTATTACTGTTGCAGTTGTTGTTGTTGGTGTGTGTGTGTGTGTGTGTGTGTGTGTGTGTGTGTGTGTGTGTTTAAGAAAGGAGTTACTAGAGATGGTTTATGACAATGGGAGTAACTGAGTAAAGAAATGATGATTTAGGAGAGGATAAGACGATAATTGACAAACGAAGCCATTGAGAAGGTGAGGAAACAGAGACAGTTGCTCAATAATAAAACAAGGCAGGCAGAGAACAGGTATAGAGTGAGGTGGGTAGAACATTTTAGATTGGAAAGGTGAGGAATTCTTATTGAATTACTTCCATTTTCTCAATGACTTATGAAACTATGTTATAAGCAGAGAGTAAAAGGGGTTAGGAGATATAAGGGGTAAAGAAAAGATGTGAAATATCATTTTGGAAAGTGGGAATGCAAAAGTCCTATGGAAGTAAAATGCTTGTTCTTGACTACTGCCATTGTTGATTTTATGTCAATCTGACTGGGCCATGAGGTGCTTAGATATTTGGTTAAACATTATTCTGGGTGTGTTTGTGAGGGTGTTTCAGGATGAGATTAACATTTGAATCTGTAGACTGAGTAAAGCAGATTGTCCTCCCCAGTGCAGGTCAGCCTCGTCCAATCCACTGAAGGCCTGAATAGAAGAAAAAGACTGAAGAAAAGAAAATTCCCTCACTCTGCCTGATTATCTTGGACCATCAGTCTTTTCCTGCCTTCAGGTTTGGACTCAGACTAGAACTTACACCATTGGCTTACTAGGTTGAGTTGACTTTGGTGAGTTGACTCCAATTCAAGGGGAAAAGTCAAGGCAAGCCTTCATATAGGTGGGAACAGATTGACTGAGTTTCTAAAGAAAAAAGATGCAAGCACTGGAATGGGCAAAGTTTTCTTACTCCATTGATATCTATATTCAAAACTCAGTCACTAAGTCACTCAGTCACATTGGGTTTCTCCAATGTTTAAAAGTGATTCAACAGCTTCCAGCCAAGCAAGCTTTCAGATATTGTTAGGCATCAAATTGTCTATTTGAGGGCCTGATATTTTGCATCACATTCATTTAGAGTCACTCATTATAACAGCATCTTGAACTCAATATGTAGAAACAATAAAAAAAGATCCCTGGATTGAGTTCACTGCAAATTCTAAGTAAACTCTGTACCCGGAGATGGTCTCTTAGATGCTCATCTTTAATGATTCTTGAACAACAGGTTTTCACCCTTGTTTCTAAAAGATTTTTAACTCCCAGCCCCAAGTATACCCTACAGAATTGGACCCAACATCATCGATGCTGTTGTTGTTTTGTTGATATTATTAAAACATTCTCCAAATGTTTAAATTATTCCTTGAAAATAAACCATGTAGCACTTTACAGGGAGATATTAACTCTTTAAGACCCCTGGAGTATAATTTGGCATAGTTTGCTAGTAATATAAAGGTATCTAATGTGCTTCTTGATAGTTAATTAAGCCCTGGGATACTGGTTTATTGCTCATAACATGTGAGGTTTCTGTTATACTGATGGCAAAAGAGATGGGCCTATCTTTTAAGAGAATGCTTCATTTGATCTTATTGAAGAAACACAAGAAAATGGTTTGATTCAATTAAAGTACATTAGTGTGAAAACCTATCATTTTTCTTTATTTAAACCATTTCTTCTTCATTGGAAATATATACTGTAATCAAAGACATTTCCTGGTGGATGGAATAAAATTTGATATTCATTTAGCAATTATTACATGCAATCTTGGGGAAACAAAGTTGAACAAGCCTTGATGCCTTGGTTTATTAAAGTTTATATATCCTTCATACAGGATACAAATATATATGTATATTTGTTTGTATATATCTATATATCTCTCTATATATATATATGTATATATGACCCATCTTTGACACCAAAAAAATGAACAATTCAGAAAGAATACTTGAATTATACAACATCAATCACACCAATAATAATAGTAGTTCACACTTACTGAAGCCCTACTATTGCTCAACATTATAGTAATCATTTTACATGCATTCGTTCATTTACTTCTTACAACAACCCTATGAGGTGGGTACCCATATCCCATCTTAAAAATAAGCAAATTGTGATTAATTAATAATCAATTCTATTAGCATCCCCATTCTCTACAAGACTAATTCAGAATCATATGTTGTAAGTGATCATGGGTAGAAATCTTCTGATGTTGGATAAAGAATGGTGGAGCAAACAGATTTGAAAGGGTTGAGTACTAGAGTTGAATTTCAAAACCAGATCCATTTGACTGCAAAGCCCTTGATCTTAATCTCTTTCTCATTATGCTTCAGAAACACACATTGTAAGATGGGTAGAACCAGTAAGTAAAGGTTGGTTATTGTAAGTTATGAATTTTTGCCACTCTTGACAGAAAGATGTGACATTTCAACTGCTGGCAATGGGTCTTCAAGAGTTCCTCTTAAAAATGAAAATTAATACTCTTAGAAGGGTAACATATTTTAAAAATAAACACTTTCAAGCTCTTAACATGTATATCTTTGCAAAATCTTAAAGGAATGGGACAAAGGACAGATAAGTTTTGAGAAGGTTAATGAGTGACAGGTATGGAATAAGGAAGGGGCAAGCCAGAATAGGGGGTAAGGGGTAGGGAGTACTACCTCCAGAAAGCAGGCAGCATGAAAGAACTGGGAATGTGTGGTGGGGGCTCCTAAATGGGGACAAAATGAATGAACATCTAAGATGATACTTTATAGCTACATAATTTTGCACAAGGCCATTATTGCTGCTTCTAAAAAAAAAGTCAATGGTACACAATTAGCAAGTATGATAAAATTGATTTGCATGAATTAAAAAAATAGTAGCTGCTCTAAGCAATGACTGAGATATAATTTCTGTTGTCAAAAAGCTTATAATCAAGGAAGTGGTTTTTTAACCCTTTGAAATCTGTTTGCTCCACCATTCTTTATATAACATCAGAAGATTTGTACCCATGATCACTTGCAACATATGATTCTAAATTAGCCCTACACCCAGAACATTGGTTTTCCAAACAATATGTTTCATAAGGATATTTAATAAAACTGATTGCTAATTAGGATTGTTGCTCTTTTTCATTGCAGTCACATTCTTAAGTTAATATAAGACTTGTCGATACATGACTCATTCACAAAACTTAATTGCAATTTTAGTTAAATCCTTAGTTACCATCCTTATAATGCTAATAATTATAAGGATGATGATGATAATAATAATAATAATAAACTGAAGTTGTTTTAGGGTTAGAAATGTGAGTCTAAAAATGATATCTTCATGATCTGCGTTTATCCTACATCAATAATTTTGCATCAAATTTGCTCAATTTACGAATCAAAAATAGATTTTTCTGTCAGCAAAGATCAGTCTTGTATCTGAAAATCAAGCACAGCTTGTACATCATCATTAACCATAAAGGCTCTGAAATCAGAACTTCTATGCCAATTTTGTTGATGATGCATAAGATGAAATGGAGTACAGCTGGCTCTTCTGTCCTATGCTAGCTCTGCAGTACTGACATTAGTGAAAATCTGTTTGTTTCTTGTTTCAGGAAATTAAATAGCTATGACTAAAGTGAAGCAGAGGGAACAGATATATCTGGGTAATAAACAGGTGCCATTTTTATTTTTAAGTTTTTTTTTTTTTTTCACAGATTCACTTTGATTGCTGCAGCACTACTTGAATTTGACCAATTGCAATGACCTTAAAGAAAATATATGAAACTTCTTCAAAAGACCACCTAAAAGAGCCCCTTTTTTTATAAATGGGGACCAAATAACACAAATCATTTATAATTTAAAATCCATCATAAGTACATATAATTTTCTCAATGATTATTCCTTTTAATAAAGTGTCTATAGGCAAATTGCACCTCTGAAAAAAAGAAAAGATTTATTTGCTGACATGTCAACTACCTTTTCAGAATGGGCACGTGATATGATTTAGGCCCAATTTTAATGCCTTAGTTGTGGAGAAATAAACCAATTTCTAAATATCACCTCAAAATGAGGAAGTGAGAGAATTTTCAACAAGGCAACATTAAGTTAATGGCATTAAACTAAATTCTAAATCCCTAAATCTATTAGAAGTTTGGTGAATCGGGAGATCCTTATCTTCTTTTCCGGATAAAACTAAATATGCTGTGCCAATATAGGGTTAGAGTAAGAATTGCACACACACACACACACACACACACACACACACACACACATTAACTGAAATCTGGCACATTAACACACTTCTGGAAATCTGGTGAAAACAATCTTAAAGACACTTTTTTAAAAAACATGAAAAGATGGGGAGGAAGAGAAGAAATACTTTTCAACATACTTTTGAAAATGGGAAAATAGGTGGATGAAACCTGACTGACTTAGCATACCCCAGATAATGCAAACTGAAACTGTTCATGGGGAAAGCTGAGAAACATCCCCATTAGTACAACTGAGTCCTCAAAAGGTTCAAGAAATGATAACCATAGGTAATTCTGGAACTGAAAGTGAAGGAGGGAAGGACAGTGTTAAGGGAGGATTGGGTGAAAGCTAAAAGGAGAAGCAATTATCTACTCTGATCTCCTTCCCAACTCCACACCACTAGGAAATTGATTCTCCCCACCTTGGAATAAGTCTGTGGTTTTATTTTGGACGGAGGGAGGCCAGGCACAGTTGAAGACCTGGATATTCTATTAAACACATCCCCTTGAACTCTTTCCTGTACTCATTCCAAGGACACTGGCAGCCACATCTCAACCTTCCAGGAAGGAGATAGGTGGACTTTTCTCTGGCAACCTGACCATCACAATTGGAAAGACCTAAATATACTGCCAACAAGGAAGGATGTCAAGCAAACAGCCTTCCCAGATTAGTCTGCTATAAATCTCAAAGTCAGTGAGCCCCATGTGTATATATGTATTCAGAGATCTAAATAAGCTTTAGCCTTTCATTCTTAATCAAGAGCAGAAAGTCAATGATTATAAGACATCCAAGAAAACCTCCAACATGGAAAAAAAAGACTAAAATCAACAAGCAATCAAATGCACCTTGAAGGAAATGGATAGCCTCACCCAGGGAGAAATTCATACACATATATATGTAAATAGATATAGATAGATAGATGGATAGATAGATAGATAGATATAGATACAGATATCTATACATAGGTATATAGATACATAGATATAGATACTTGGGGTGCCAAAAAATGTATACACAAGACTTGTATTCATGTTTTTTTATCAGTATATATTGAGTATTACAATTTTGATACAGTTTTTATTTTTACTTTCTTAAAATATGTGTACATTTTTTTGGCACCCTCTGTATTACCATTTATATCCTCAGAAAACTAAGATATTATTTTATAGCCTTGAAAAAAGAACACAAATAGAACATTCAGAGAACTCTTGAAAAATAAAAACATATGTAATAGTATAAATTTAAAATATGATACACCAGTATTTATAGCAGCATTATTCACAATAGCTAAAATATGGAAATACACCAAAGATCCACTGACAGAAGAACAGATAAACAAAATGTGGTATATACATACAATGGAATATTATTCAGCCTTAAAAATGAATGAAGTTCTAACACATACTGTAACATAGATGATGCTTGAAGACATTATACTAAGGGAAATAAAATTGACGATAGACACAAAAAGACAAATATTGTGTGATTCTACTTATATGAGACATATATTCTATCAAAGTCATAAAGAAAGAAAATAAAATGGTGGTTGTCGGGGGGGTTGTTGGGAGGAAGAATGGCAAGCTATTATTTAATGTAATGGGTTTCAGTTTCGGTGGATGATAGAATTCTGGAGATGGATGGTGGTAGTGGTTGCACAACAATGTGAATATACTTAATGTCACTGAACTGTATGCCTAAAATTGATCAAAATGGTAAATTTTATGTTATATATATTTTGTCACCATAAAAATAAACAAAAAATAAAAGTACATGAGAATATCAGTTGAAAAATAAAATTGAGGAATTTTCTCAAAAATAGGAGAAACAAAATGAAATGAAAAAGAGTAGAAAGATCATGGAAAAAAATGGAGGACAAATCCAGGAGTTATATAAATATAATTTTCAGAAAGAGAAAAAGAGAAAGCATATAAGAGGAAATCATTAGTGAAATAATTCAAGAAAATTCCCCACAGCTATAAGACATTAATATCTAGACTGAAAATCATATCCAGTGCTGAATATAATGGATAGAAATAAAATCACATCAAAGCATATCACTGGAAAATTTTAGGACATTAGTGGCAAAGAGAAGATCACGGAAGTTTCCAGAGAGGGAAAATTTGTGTCAGAAATCACAATGGCATTGTATTTCTTAATAGTGAGATTGGAGCAATGCCTATAAATTTCTGGGGAAAAACGTATTTTCCATGTGAAACTGTATTACCAGCCAAACAATTAATCAGATGAGAGGGAAGAATAAAGAAATTTTCAGAAATGCAAGGTCTCAAAACATTTACCTTCTAGTCATTCTTCTTCTGAAGCTACTGAAAGATATATTCTGAGACGAGAGAGAGAGAGAGAGAGAGAGAGAGAGAGAGAGAGAGAGAGAGAGAGAGAGAGAGAGAGAGAGAGAGAGAGAGAATGTGTGTGTGGAGGGGTGGATGTAGGAAACACTAAGAAAAGAAGGATTACATGGTCCAGAAGAAACAGAGGATCCAACATAAGAGAAAGGGGAAGAGTACCGCTAGATAAGAAGGATAGGATTACAGGGTAACTGCTGTTCACTAGGCATGCAGGGCCCACGCCAGCCTGGTTCTCATCTCATTAGACAATTTTTGGCTGAGGATAGTGCAGGGCTCTTTATCTATAGCCTCTCGTCCTTCCACACAGAACAGATGTGCATAGAGAAAATTGGTGGAATTATCACTTTAAATGATGATAGTTTGTATGAGGCAATAGAAAAGCTATGTTCCTAAATTAAATGGTGACACTGAGTCAGCTATTTTTGCAACAGGCTTCTGAGTCCTGTAAACTACAATGCAGAAGAAAATTCAAATCCACCTAAATAAATTAAATTCTCCTATATGCACATTCTTGTGCATACGTGTGTGTGCGTGTATAAACATCTCTGAAAGGATATACAAGAAGCTGGAGACATATTTGCTTCTGGGAAAAGGAAGTGTGTGGTTGAGCAAAGAGGGTTTGAGGAAGACTTCTCAAAATGTATCCTTTTGAAATTTTTTATCACAATTTAAAAATGATTAAATTACAGTCCTTAAAAAATTATAACACACAGTTTTAACCAAGAAATTCAACTTCTAGGAGTGTATACTAAATAAATATCTATCCAAGAATATCAAGGAGAAAGCTGAATTCTGAGAAGTAAACAAATTTATCATATATATATATATATATATATATATATATATATATATGGACATATTTCTGTCTCTAAGTGAAATGATATAGGTGTGGGGATAGCTATATGTTAACAAAAGATTGGGAACAACTCAAATGCTCATTCACTTGGTACTGGTGAAATAAATTATCTATATCCCTACAATGGAATGGTATGCAACCAGAAACATAATTTAAAATCCCTTTGTGTATTGATACAAAACTATCTCTAAAGTAAGTTGTTAAGGGAAAATAGAAAAGACACATTGTTAAACATATAAGTGTGCTCATATCTGCTTGTATGTATATAGACTATCTCGGAGAAAATACAAACATTTTATAACAATGGGTTAGCCTGGAAAGAACTGAATGAGAACAAGAAAATGACAGAAATTATTCTCCACATACAATGTCGTATCTTTCGAATTTTGAGCCATTTGAATATGTTACCTTTGAACACCAAATTGAATTACAATATTTGAAAATGTAGGGCATTTTTAAATAGCCTAGATTATTTTCATCTTGATTCTTTCTTTTTTCTCTATTGCAAAGTCAGTATGAGATTTTTCATCTAATAATAACACTCTGGTTGTAGTTCTGAAATACTTAAGAAATAAAATCTGTTACTCCTGCTGGGATCAGAACAGTTGTCAGCATATGTGGGCAGCAGTGGGTGAAGAGCTTTTGAATTTAAGGCATATAAACTAAATACCAAAGTTGAATGTATTATAACATTATTGTTGATATCTGAGAAATCTTATATTACTGACGTTTATGAAGACATTGTCAGTGATGTCCTTTTCTAACACACATGAGAACAAGACTATATATCAGTTTTATGCTTTCCATTCAATCAAGGTAGACCAGAGATATGACAAGAGAGGGTTAATGGGAACTCCAGACTGAATTTCAAAGCTATGCCTGAGTCCCTTTTCAATGGCATAACTTACTGGGATGGATAGAGGAGCATGTTTTCTGGTCTTCCTTTTTCTTCTATGCGTTTATAAACCATTATGCATATTAGAAATGTGGGCATGAACTTAACTTCATAGAAGACTTTTGAAAACGCTATATATAACTTAATTTCAGGAAATTCAGTGGGCTCTGTGTCATAAGGCCCAGAAGTAACATGATAAAGATGAGGTGCAGAGGTGAAGAGCCTTGCCCCCAAATTAGTCCATTTGCATCTAAAATTTAAATCCACAGGCTCCACCACACTCTCTATAAATATCCCATATTATCATCTCTCCCCGACCAAATTCATCCAAGACCATAAATATTTGATGGAATTATAGAATTATTAAACAAGCATATTCCACAAGACTTTTGATCACTGTGTGAACATTTATTTTCCCAAACAAATTCAACAGATTTTTTAAGACATTGCTGCTTCTACTGTGGTGCCATCTGTCTCAATACTGAAAACTTGGGTAATCTTTAAATGGGTAAATTTTTAAGTGGAATCCTCATAGCATAACAAATAATGTTAATGGTGTTTCTTTGAATGCCTAAGTCTCCAAATGAAAGGTGCAACTTTCAGTAGATATCCTGAAGACAATAAATAGGCAGAAAGAAGGCTTTTACCAGAGTTATTAGCAGAGCACCAGGGAAGGTCATGGGCCAGTGCTCTTTAGAAAGACAACCATGGTAATGGTGCGGAGTAGAACCAGACCAGAGTAAGAAAGCCACAGATGAGTCGGTCAAGACGGCAGAGTAGGTAAATACTGTGCTTACTTTCTCTCATGACCACATCAAAATTACAACTAAATTGCAGAGCAGCCATTATTGAGAGTCACCTGAAGTCTTGCTGAACCAAAGTCCTGCAACTAAGGACATACAGAAGAAGCTACTTTGAGACTGGTAGAAGGGCAGAGATGCAGAACGGGTTGGTCCCACACCTGTGTGTGACTATTAAAAATCCGGAGGGATATCTCAGCTGCAGAGGTACCCCCCAGAAGGAGCAAGGGGTCTCAGTGCCAGGGATTGAAGTCCCCATAACTTCTGTTTGTGAAAACAAGCAGAGATTGTGGGTGAGTGAGATAGAGGGCAGCTGCAGTCCCAGACACTCCTTGTAAAGGCACCACACATGTACTTACTCACCAACAGAATCACTGGCTCTGAGCTCTAGTGCTGGGGCAGCAGTTGGAGAGGCAACAGGGACATACAGAGGGGAATTGAGTTGTCTGGTTTCAGGATGAGGGCTCTAGAGGCAGCATTCTCCCAGACGAAGGAGTTGGCAGAAGCCATTATTTCTTTGTTGAACCCTTCCCCTTCCCTGCATGCAGACACAGGTGGCCACAGTATCTGCGTCTCCATCAAACTGGCTGACACCATTCATTTGACACACCTTCGTACTCTTGAGTTATCTGCTTGTCCACAGCCCTTTCAGGGGCCTTGTTCTTCTCCATGCTCCTTCTCAGGCCACCACTCATTTCCCTGCTATTTGCCAGAAGTTGAGACTGCAACACTGACAAAAGGTTATACTTCATGTTTTTATTTTCTTTGATTGTCCCATACCCCCACCACATAAGTCTGTGCAGGTATTAATAACAACTGAAGATTAGAAACAAATGAAGGGAATCATAACATAGAGGAAAGATGAAAAACTGTTCACTAAGTGAAACTTTCCCAATAGTTAAAAGGAAAAGAACAATTAAAAAAATGTAATATTTTCACAGGGATCCCTTACGAGCCGACCCTGATTCCTCGCCTTGCTTCCTTGTCTCCAGTTCCCTGTCTCAAGGTCCACCATTGATTACTTTGCTCTTAGAAAGCACTTTTGTTTATATCTCTTCAATCCACATCCTCAGTATCTTACACCCTACTCACCGTAGTTTGGTCTCATGGAGGGTCTATTCCCCTTTCCCAACCATTGCAACCCATAGGATCTTATTCGTAGTAATGTCTTTCCAAAAGCCTTAGTTAGGCAGCCTAGAATAACACTACAGATGGTCTCTAACAGCACAGTCCCTGTAGAGTTTGCCGATCAGTAACAGTGACGATTTACTACCTCATTCTTCTTTATCATCTATCAGATTCTACACATACATATCTCCCAAGGGCAAATAATAATTATCAGAGGCAATTCACATTAAGGAAGAGCAACGTTTCCCCAAATATAACATAATCTGCACTGAGTCTCCCCTAAATAGAGATAACTGGCTACATTTTTATGCAGAGCTATGTCGATTTCCACTTAGTTGGTTCTCCTGCTTCTAACCATGCCCAGATTCCTATAGGTCTATAAGAAACAGGATGCATTACAGTAACCTTTTCAAGTGACAGCAATTCCCTTCCTACACAAAGATGTTGAAATCATGGAATTATTAAAGAGTATGGATATGAGTGTGTGTGTGTGTGTGTGTGTGTGTGTGTGTGTGTGTGAAGTGGGTGGAGGGTCATTTTTCCAGTTATAATTAGCTTGGTTCTTTTCTGAATTGCTATTTGAAGAAATGTTTTGGTTCTTGTCTATATAATAAAATACCATACATAACAGTACACATAATGTTTTACATATTATATAGGTCTGAGGAGCAAACAGACATGCATAGGAAATAAAATACTTAAAGGGAATAGAAAAAAGTCTTAAATTTGAAAGAGAGAAGGAAGGTAGCCAAATTTTAAAAATGAGAATTCTTAAACTTTGTAATATATTGCTATATCTGTGCCAGAATAAAATAAAGAATGCTGTCATATGATGAGTTCTGATGAAATTTAACATCCCCCTCTCTTAGAAGTTATAGGTTTGTTATTCTTGTTGTTGTGGTAAATATTTGATTCACAAAGATTGGGTTAACTTCAAGGTTGCAGCTATAAAAATATATGATTCTTTCTGCTTCACCATTCATTAATTTCACGTATTCAATTATTTTTACTATTCACAAATAATCGTAGATAGCCGAGTGGCCAGATTCCTAAAAATTCCAAGAACTGCAGGGAATTCCTACCCTCGTGTCTAGTAGGGGAGATAGAGAAATTTAAATATTGCATATAGTTCGCAATAGAGGGATGTACAGAATGACAAGTAAGTGATCCGTTTTAAAGTATGTGGATAGAAGGTATGAGGAGGAGGGCAGTGCTGGTGTCAGGTAAAAAATTCATAGAAGCTGGAGCACGTGAGCTCAGTATTGAAGGATTGATAGTATGGGAAGCTCATTCTAGCCTGAGGAAAGAGCTAATGCAAAGATATTAATACATGAAGCCACATGGGCAATTTGGGAAACTCCTATTAGTTGACTAGGACTGGAAGCTGGAGGCCGGGTGCAGCAATAAATAAAGAGGTGGGAGATACACAGGCACCAATGGCTGCTGTCTCATATCCCGACTACTAAGTTTTCCGTAGCGGTGGTAGAAGGGTTTAATGTCTCTGTGGCAAGAAGTCTCATCCTCCCTGGAGGTTCAACCAAAAATAGGCATTCCCATTTGATTTTTACATGTGACTCCCTATGTGATAATGTTAAATCCCCCCCCTCCCTGCCCAGGAGCATAATAAATAGATATCCTATGTGTATGCATTAATATTAGTCATCAGAAAAATTCTGTACTTACTATGCCCCAACACAAAGGCCTTGAATAGGTATTACAGGGACAGTGTATCAATTAGAATTCTTTTTAACGATAGTAACACAAAATTCAATTCCAATTGACTTTAGCTAAGAGAACTGCTTTACTCACATACCTTGAGAGCCAGGTGATGATTGGTCTAGCTCCGGTAACAGCTTGATCCAGATTCAAATGCCTTCAACACCCAATTTCTCCTTCTCCATGTCTTGGATCCACTTTCTGTGTTGGCTGTATTCTCTAGCAGACTCTTGCCTGTGGTGGCGGTTTACATCTTTCCATGCTCGAGTACAGAGAACAAAAAATATGGGAGAGATGCTTCCTGGTAGCTCCCACACAAGTCCTGACCAGTCACTGTGGCTATCTGGAGTGCTGACTGATGAATGGAAGGAAGAATTTGTGTAATCCCTGGTACAGATAAGTGAGGTCGAGGTAGTATTTATGTGATGATTCATCTCCCATGACACATCTGGATGCTAGAACCATCACCTCACGGGACTTCTTTGCCAAGTCTACCCTGGGCAATTCCTCCAGTATCAGGTCCCAGCTCCTTGTTTCTCCCTCAGGACACACTGAGTGTTCTGTTTCTCTTTCCACTTCTGTGTGCTCATGGGGATCCTCTTTCTAGTTTCAGGGAAGCCCTTTACCCTCTGAAGTTTTTTCAAGGTACTTAGGCTGAGTCCTGCAACCCTTTTCCCTGAGAATATAGGATTTTATAAAACAAAGCCAGAAATACCCATAGACCACTTTTGTTTACTTTTTTTTTTTTTTTTTTTTTTTGCCTTTTATTGAGACAATGAACATCTCGCAGGAGACTTGCTTACAGGAGTGGGGACGGAAGAGAGAATCAATAGCAGCAAATACAAGGAGAAAAAAAAGTGTAAACATAATTTAGATTTCAAAATATTACCCCAAGGATTCACATACGTGATATTTCAAATTAGTAATACAAAAAATTTTTGTTTTCTTTTTGTCTTTTTTTAAGATATTAAAGGGCAGAGAGACCACTGGCAAATAGGCTGGTGAATGAGTGGGCCTTACAGAAGATGTGTAATAGAAATTAAGCCTTGACAGGTATCATATGCCACCCTTCCTTTTAGCAAGGAATGCATGTATCAGTTTCAGTTAATTATTAGCTCTGTTCTGGTTAATAAACAGTACAGTTTATAATACTTTTGGTTTATAGTTTTGAATATTGTGTCCATGGAAAATTGATTTTTAAAAATGCATTGAGTTTCTTTCTGCTTTTCTGAGGACTGAATCTTTTATTAATACTTCAAAATAGCACATTTTAAAAAGAAATGTCTAGCAAAAGGAAATCAAGTGTCACGCAGGGTGTCATGTGTGGTCTCTGGTCCAGCTCCCCGCATAAAAACACAGGATATGGTGAGGCCAAAAAGGAACATCAACGGAGCCACGAATGAGGGGTTCATACCACTATAGTCTTGGTGGTGGCTGGGTTGGAGACACAGGAAGCAGGATCCACATGATCCACAGCCTGCTGTCCGCTTCTCAGCCAACCAACCAGCCAACCCCTTCTTGCTGACTGCAATCCACGCTTGCTAGCTCAGCCATGGCAGTTATATCAGTGGCTAATGTCTAACTGGTTACAGCTGATGGCCATCTACTACCAGAGCCAGCACTTTTCCATGTGAGGCCGAGAGCCTGGAAACTTCTCTCTGGGACTCTGTCCCCACACCAAGGAATACAGTAATGCCTTTTAATAGGATGCATGGAGTCAAGCTCCAACTAGGAAAACAGCAACAGCTATAAGTATTCAACACAGGGAGAATTTAATTCATGTCATTTTTAAAACAGGTGATAGAAGGGTTGAGAAACCAAAGAGAGGCAGTGATTTTCAACAGGATAAAGCCACTACAATCCTTAAACTAGAAGAATAAAGGGAAAGGGAATGTCATTGGAGGGTCGGGTCAGGAGTTACGGGGCATTTGGCAAGAGCTAGAGCATGGGGCAGGGTGGGGAATACCTTGCATTTCTCATCCTCTAGCTCTATACTTTCCCACTCTTTCTTCCCATTGGTCACACCTGGCTGGCAGCTGACTCCTAAGGAAGGCAGGGAAAGCTGCTTGCAGGATCAGCTCCCCACAATACTGAACAAAGAAGGGGAAAGAAGAGCCAGGAATGGATCAGAGGGCAAACAGGCCTAGGACTCTGAACCCTCATAATTTTATTTATTTTTTTAAAATTCACTGTTAACAAATCTTGGTTTGATGTTATAATTTACACTAGAAGATCAAAGTTATTTGCAATGGATTCCTTCATTGAGTTACCAAAGTCTGTGCAGTTTGGGGGATGAGCCATTAAAATCAGGACTTTATTAGAAGGGATGGTGATGTACCTATGTCCATATTTTGAACTGATGTTGGGAGCCCTGTTAATTTTGCTGAATTTCTTTTAAATTTTTATAAGAACACAACTTGCCTTAATTTCTTGCTTTTTTTAAATGCAGAAAGCCCCTACCTCTATAACCTCTGTTGTTCTTTTCATTTGGAATACTGAGAATCCCTTATTGATTTTCTTGTTAACCTTCTATTTATCCATTTGAAGGTTGCTGAGATTTGCTTATACTCTAACTTCAATGATATTTTCCAAAATGAATTTTCTATCACCAAAACTATACTGCACAGGACATGGCAAATATTTGTGTTCATTCCTTTGAAGCCTCAACCTGGCTGGCACCACTCTCTAAATATAGATCAGGATTAACTGAGTAATAAGGCAGAGTGCACAGTAGTTTCTTTAATAAATTTTTCAATACTGTTACTGTAGAGAAGTCTTTTCAAAGGATTTAACCTCAGGTAGACAGAAACTTTGGAAATATTGAGAAATGTCCACATTCTAAAACCTTCACTATGTTTGAAAAATTGTAATAAGCTTTATGCTATCAAGGAGCTCCAAATAAAAGATTTTCCATATTTTCAGTCTCCGATTTCATAAATTTCAGTGTGATTATTTTGTTTTTTCTTTTGTCTTGATGAAACTGGTTTCTTCACTGTATTTCTACTGGTCCTAGATCCAAGCTTTGTTTCCCACCTATAAAACTGGGCATGTTTCAATTTTAGCATGTGTACTTTAATTCTCCCTCTTTTAAGTTTTTAAGGGTAAGGACAATGGTGAATGGAACTGATCACATTAAAAAGAGATAAGAAGTAAGCGAAAGAATTTTGATTTAAAACTATGTGAGAAGCTGGGAGTGTCAGGAAAGTAGCAGTGAAAGAAAAAAATACCTCCTTCTATGCTGCGGAAAAAAGAACTTTAAGACAAAATTAAATTAGAGATACCAAACATTTTATGGGAAAGGAAGACAGATGTGCTTTTGGAACCGGGAAAATACTGGTTAACTTTTAGTTGTGATCACACTTTGGTGGTGTCTATGTGAAGCAAATGTTTTGGCTTTAAATGTGTTTCTGTAGCTTTTATGTTTTCTGCCTTCACCAACCTGGAGACAGGAGAATAACGCAGATTCTGACTCTCTCATGAGGGTCAATCAGAAGATTTTTGGCTGTCCCACAAATACCACTCACTGATAAACACTTTAGTGTTTTTCAGTTGAACACTTCGTCTTAATGACCACACATGCCAGATTTGGGGGCAAAATTGGAGAAAGTGACCCTATTATATTTTGGTACCTATAATTCATCCACTCGCATGAAAAAAAGTGTTGAAAAGAGCCTAAGACATCAATAATTATATCTGCTGTCATGCAAATGAGGAAGCACATAGTGACAACTATTTTTTCCTCTTAAAATAGTTTTAATGGTATAGTTGAATTCATTCTTTTTCTGATGTGACCCTAATAGATCTTATTTTTGTAAAATGTACAAAATAATAAGTTGTCAGGCGCTGAATTATTCTACATTTGGTTATTATATTTCCATGAGACACTGGGTGCTCATATTAGTAATTTCATACCTGCACACAATTATGTCCTTTAGTGTCCTAGAATGTTAGTGTTGAAATGGGGCTTAGAAAACATCAGTCCTTCATTTTGAAATTGAGAAAAACTGAGGCAGAGAAAGGCTGTGACTTCTGCAAGGCAGCACAGAGAGATACAATGAAGACATAATTAAAACCAGAATTCCCTAGTCTTCCACCTCTCAGCCCAGTGAACCCTTCAAGATACCATTTTGTCTCCATTGTGAATCATTTTCCCAATCATTTTAACTCTATCCATGCCAGCTCACTTCAAAATTTTGCTTGCAATTATATATCAGCATCCTAGAAAATTTGGAGTTCATCTGTCTGAGACATTTTGCTCATCAGGAGATAGTCTTACTAGTCCATTAACTGATAGTCCCAAGAAAATAGACTACCTCCAGTTGTATATGGGCACCTTAGTAGGCAAAAGTGTCAGGGTGTGGGATAGAGCTGCCTAAGTATGGAAGCTAGAACAGAAATTCCCCCCCAAATTTTACCTATAGAGAAAGCCCCCTTTAAGTGTCAGTTTTGATGAAATTCCAGAACGTTTAAAGATGATAGATCTTTGGAAAATTCAAATGTTCTATGTTCAAGGCCTATGCTATGTTCAAGACCAAAAAGACATGCAAAATGCTCTGGGACAGAGAGCATGAGTCCTGGAATGCATGCCCACGCTGCTTCTACTGGGCACCCTTTAGAAAACTCCCCAAATTAACAGGGTAACGTGGGCCTGGCCCCACAAAAACCTAGATAAATAATTCAAGTGGAGTTTGAGGAAAGAAAGGATATGGTCCAGATATAGAACGCGATGTAGGAGGCACCCCATGAGATGCAAACACACGGATATACTTTAAAATATGCTAGATCAGGACATTTAGGATGCAAGTTTTTTGTTGTTTTGAATCGAGGATTTACTACCCTCCCCCCCCCCCCCCCCCACACACACACACAGCCTATCCGTACTAGAATGCGTGTGGGAGAGCAGAGAAAAAGCTTCAAGTGTTCTAAATCAATCTGGGAGTAAGGACTTCGACCCCTTTTCTAAACTCGTGGCCAAGTTCCCTCCTGCCTCCCGTTCCCCCGCGAGGAAGTAATCCTCGTTAAGTCCCGACCCTCGGTTGTCCCACCGGGATGGGAGGACGCTGGCTCGGCTCGGTCTTTCCCGCTCGCGAGCGACTTCTCCGTGCGGGGCCTGGGGAGCCCGGCGGGGAGGCTGGGGGGAGGCCGCAGGAGGGCGGAGGGAGGCTGGGGAGGTCGGCCGGCGGTTTTATTGTTTCCTTCGCCCTCCTCCTCCCGCGCCTCGCCCCCGGCGTCACTGGAAAGCAGCCCGAGCCTCCCGGCGGCGGGTTATTTATAGAGAGGGCTGCGCGCGCGTCACGGAGCCCGGCCGGGCTGACGGGGCCGCTGACGCGCTTGGCCGCGGGGCCGAGTCCACGGGACTGCGCGCTGGGCTCCCTCGACAATGGGCTCCTGTGTGTGCAGCTGCCGCCGCCGCTGGGGGCTGGGGGAGGGGGGCTGGTGGCCGCTCCCCGACACCCCTCCCTCCCGCCTGCGACCCCCCGAAAGGTGACCTGCCTTTTCTGCCCCAGGCCGGGACTGGACCCCGCCAGCTGCTCTTATTTATTCATTTATTTTTTATTTTATCAGTAAGTTCCCTTTGTCCCAGCCTCCGCTTGCACTTACCCCGTTTCCCCCATTCCCCCCTAACACGGTGAGTGAGGGGGGTTAACCAGCCGGGGGCAACCACTTTTTGCGTCCCGGGGAGCGGGATCCACACAAGGCGCGCCCAGCGGGGGATGCGGTGACCGAGGGGCCGGGAGCGCCGGGCAGGTAACGTATCCTGGACCCAGAACGGGGCTTTGTTTGGAGTGGGGGAGGGTAGCTGGGGTGGGTGTGAACGCCCAACAATCCTTCCGGGACTCCTATCGCCGAACTCCTTCGTCCTTCTGGCCTCAGCGCAGGAAGCCAATGTGGGTGTGTAGCGCGAAGAGCGAAAGAGAAACTTCTGCGTGACTAGATGAGGCTCCTCCCGAAAGGCCAACATGCTAGAGAACATCCCAACCCCCCGCAGCCTCCAGCCGCCCCTCCCCCACCCACTCTCACCCATTGCCTCCCACCGGTAGCCTGGGACTTTGGAGTCCTTCCCTCTCGCCCCCCCACCCCCACTGCGGGATTTGTTCTTTTACGCCCCCGTACTGCGGAAGGAGGGGCTGGCAAGGATTTTAGGGACATCCTGGGATGCGGCGACCAGCTCTGAACCCTCCCCTTTCAGCTGCCGGGAGCTGGGAAAGCTTACTCTGGAGCTTCTCGCACGTGGCAGGCAGGCAGAGAACTTGCTCTGCCTTCTAGGAAATTGCAATCGATTTGTAACGCAGTTTCGCTAATTGGGAGTTCAAAATTAAAGTTTAATAAAGCATTTGTGTCGTCTCGTCTAATTGTGAAAGCTTCCATCCGTCCTGGTAGATAGACTCTAAGTCTCAAGTTAATGGCGCTAAACTAGATTTCCCTCCCAAGTACAATTCCGTCAGCCGGCGTCGGCGCAGCTGGATTTCCGTAAAGTACAGATGTTGCTAATGGCAGCTTAAGCACGGATGGGCAGATAGCATACGGAATGCAACATGTTGCCATATGGTTCTTTTAGCCTTTCACCTCCAGGGATATCAATCACATATATTCTGGGAGGAACTTAATGGCTCTCTGAACGGCAAAATGAATTACCTGGTACAATTTATATCCCTTGACCTGATACGTTGTAACAACATGAAGATAGCATCTCACAGTTTCTGTGATATAAATTGAGCTACAGAGCCACATTTCAAATTCTACATCTATTTGTAGTTTGAGGGGATCTGTCAAATCATTCTGGTGTGAAATCTGTTTCTGTATTGCCTTTCCCCCTCCCACCTCTGGATGATACAAAGTTTATAAAGTTTAGCAAAACTGTTGTCTTGGAAATGGCCCATCAGACCACCAACTAGTAATCTATGAGGGTGTGAAGACATGGAAAATATGATTCCCAGAGTTGGTTACTTAAGAGTTAGCAATTTTTAGGAGCACCATACTTTTGGAACCCAGAAAATTAAAGGACTCCTAGGAAAAATAGGTATTCTGCGGGTCCTTTCAATATAACTCCTAAATCCATTTCATGAAACTATTTGAAATTATGTTTAAAACAAAACCTCATTCTCAAACTTTGGAAAGTAACTTACAGAAAACAGTGCTTAGAAATAGGAAATATGAGGAGGACCTCCTCAGCAAACCCTTTTCTGTACACACACCCCCACATGCAGTGTGTCTACTTCAACTTGAATCATGTATGTGGTGGTACTGGTCATTTTTTTCCACCACCACTACTCCTCCCCCCATGTCTGTGACAGCATACTGAGGTCATTGTTTAGAGCCTAGTGAAATGATTCTGTAATATTTCACAGGTCTTATTTTTAAATATCCTGGTGATTAACAATATGTTTAATTTATTGTCTAATTTCAGATTATAGACATGGTGTCTTTTACTGTATACTCCCTTTTTCCTTCACTAATGCAGAGGCAACACTGAAAAACATGAAACTTAAGGGTAAAAAAAGTAAAATAACCCACTGCAACATTTTTTACTTTTACCCATTATGGGATATCCGAAAGCTATAGACATGGTAACTTTTAAAAGATTGTGCTTCCAACAATATGTAAACCAGATTAATTCATGTGAACTGATACACTAGCAAAATACACAAAATAGACATAAACTGTCTGAAAAAGTATATATTCTCAGTCATATCAAGCTTCAGAAAGTTAACATTTTGAAAGTTTGTCATGTCCTTTCAGAATCATTTTGAAATTACAAGATGTTTCTCCTTTTGTAATGGTTGGTAATTTAGTAGGTTGGTGCAAAAGTAATTGCGGTATTTGCAATTATTTTTAACCTTTTAAACCGCAATTTCCTTTGCACCAACCTAATAGTGCTTGAGCAATAATTTTGATAATTATTATCAAATAATATAAGATCTTTTGTGTATAGCTGAAAATCTTATACAGAACAAATTAAGATATATCCGAGTTATGGCAACCTTTTCTGGGGGCTATTTTTGGTAATCTTTCAATGGCTGAGATTTTATTTCTCTCTGTAACATCAGCACTCAATGAATTTTAGCCTTGATCAGTAGTGATCTTCTCAATAATGACTCCATCTCCATGACTTCTGAATAGACAGTGACTGTGTGCTCCAACCAGCCACACAGAACTCACCTTATAAAGCTGTTATTGTCATGAGCAGATATTACAGCCTTTTGTTAGGCCTTATGATTGTTAATGTGTTCCTCCTTCAAAAGCCAGGCCGAAAGTCCTGCTGTGCTTCATTTCAGAATTCAAGTCCATTAGTAAATAAAATCCTAACCAGCACTATTTGCTTTTTCTCAAGTTATAACATTACATTTACTTTATGAATAATTTCCGGCCCTTTTGTAGACATAAACTATGTGTATTTTTGGTGTACATATACAGTAACAAAACCAAGATACGTACCTTGCATCTTGGCTTTTATTTTGTATGAAGATTTGATGGATTTCTATTGTTACTCTAAATGAGGTGACTGTCTGCAAGGCGATCCCCATAGCTGGAAAATATTAGCATTGTTATTGTCTATCAGGGAATCGCTTTCTATTTTTTTGAATTTTCAACTCCACCTCTCTCTTTCAATATTGCCCTTCCATGTTGCTAATCTGAGAATTAGTTTGGATATGAAAACTTTTGAAAATGTGTTTGTATTGGCCAAAAAGATTTTCACTAGTATTTCTGGTTGCCTGCTGGTGGTTTACTGCCTTTAGCTGGCATGTTTGTTTTAACTGAAAAATGAAGAAATACTATTAGGACAAGGTATATCCCCCATGCTCTAAGTAATTTGAATTGTGATATAACCTTAGTTGCTTTCTTATGGTTTTTACTCATGAATATTTTAAAACATTTAAAATAGGGCAGATTTCTGCATTTCTCAAGGTGACATGGGACAAGTTATGGATAGGCATTAGGCCTTTAATAGAACTCTTCATTTAAATTAAAGGGTGTGGGGAGGACAGCCAGCAGGAAAAGAGTGTATAGTCCCACTGCACTGGCCCTGTTTGCTTTTCAGATTTAAACCCCACATTGCTGCATTGCAAACTTATTTCTCTCTTTTATAGCATTTCATTTTTTAAAGAATTTTTTTTAAAACTGTCAATCTGTAAATATTTAACTAGTCAAGCAGGAAACAGTCTTTTCTTCTCAGCTATATGCAGTTTTGTTTTTATCTTGGTTAGTGTGAGTGCCATGTAAATACCACATACAAATTTGACCTTGTTTTCCTTACTTTGAAGATTGACAGGGGCTTCTTTAATTAACCTTGTTCTCTCTTTCATGTTCTGTATTCAGATATTGAAATACAGTATTTTTATACATTTATAAGATTGTGTTTGCATTTATTTAATTTATGCTTCTTTTTTTAAAGCATGTAGCCTTGAATGTTTGTTCTACATTTTTTTTTTCTTCACATCATTACTCTGGTACTGCTTGATGTAACTTGATTAGCTCCCTCCCCAGTCATGATTGGTAATTAAAATAGGCATTAAAATTAGTCACTTAGCAATTTTGCTGTTCAATTGGCAATTAAATTACTTAATTGCAATTAAAGTCCTAATTTTAATTGGCAAAATGATAGATGTAGATTTAAGATAATATGTATAAATACTTTAATAAGTGTCTATATAAGGATTACTTAATTACTCAACTTCAAGTTTATGCTGTTAACTTTAGAACTTTTAAGAGAGCAATGAAATTTGTATTACATCTATTCAAAGGAAATGGTAATTAGATTTATTACTTATCACCACAAGGGTCCTTGCTATAAGTTACTTTTGTAGTGTTAAAATTGTAGGCTTGATAATTACAGAATTATGATGAGAAAACAGGCATATATGTCTTTGTTGTAATATATCAATATCATATCTTTATTTTTTATTAAACTGAGAAGTTCCTATCCACCAGTTTGTTTGAGGAAAGAATCATAAAGTAGTTATTTTATCGTTAAAAATAAAACAACAACTAGCCAGCTAAGATACAGACATAAAAACTGTTGCAAAGTGTATGTTGTTTTATCTACTTAAAGAAAATGCTATATAACACTGTAATGGTTACTAATGTTAATAGCTATTTTTAAAATTTCAAGTGTCCCAGATATTTTTTTTTAGCATATAGCAACTTATTTTTCACAATTTTTAAAATGCCTTTTAGGACTTCATACATTGTAATGACTCCCATGTTTATTGAAAGTAGCAATGAAATCTAAACCCAAAACTTGCTTAATCAAAATTAATTGTTACAGAAGAAAATACTGGTAATTGCCAGGGTCTGAGAAGGGTGCAAAATGGAGAGTTATTGTTTAATGGCTATAGAGTTTCAATCTTGTAAGATGAGAGTTCTGGAGATGGATAGTGGTGATCGGTGCACAACAGTGTGAATGTATTTAACACCACTGAACTGTACACTTAAAAATGGTTAAGATGGTTAAATTTTATGTTATGTGTATTTTGCCACAATAAAAAAGAAAATATTAAGTGCTTAATTTAAAAGCAAGTATGTAAGAGATGGTTTCTGATAGTCAAGCAGTAGAGAAAAAAGTGAAAAATTTTTATTATGCAAAATACTTTTTGAGTGGCATGAGGTTTTACCATATGTTCGGTTTTATAATTTTAATTTATAAGTAGATGCTTCTAGAGAAAAAGTCCAGCTTTCTTCTGCACATCTTTACACATTTCTAGAACTGAGTTCTGATTAGAAGGAAGAAAGAATTTTTAAAGTCTTTGCATTAAGTGGTTTTTTGGTGAAAAATGAGATAAATAAAAGCCACAACTACCCAAAATGTGAATATCAGCTAAGCAATTAACTTGTTCTCTAAACATCCTATAAGAACAGAACAAATTATTGGTTAGTTAATTTTTTGTTAATGCAAATGAAATGGCAAAAGCAAAAAACCCAAAACCCTCAATATAGAAAAAGGATTTTGTATTTTCAGAAACTGAGTTTTTTCAGAGTAAAAATGTTTTTCTTCTATGACTAAAGTAAAACTTCCTGCCAAATGGCAACGAATGCCATCAGTGTCAGTTTGTCCAAATGTAACTTAAAACATATATCTCATTTTTATGTTAAAATAGGTTCTATTAAGTAATTTTATTTTGGAATGTCCTAAAGTTACCTTGCCTCTTACTTCATAACATGTATGTACTGTATATTCACTATATCTGAATTCTAAGGGCTACTCTGAGTTCATTTTGGGAGACTAGTGAAATAACTCCCTGAAGGCCCCTTTTCCATGCATTAAGGTAGAAAATCCTATGGGATTACATCCATGTTTGCTTTTTAAATTATACCAAAAGCTCAATTTTATTAAGTATAATCTGCCTAGACGTGCAAAATAAAATGCTTTGCTTTATATGTGAGTGTATGTATTCATTATATTGATTTTTTTATAAAAATATTTTTCCATACATGTGCCAATATGTTCTGCTTAATATTGGTTACTATGATAAAAGATAATATAGTAGCATTACTTTCCTAAATGCTTTTCTGAGGTTATGTAATAGTAGTATATATTGACAGTAATAATAATTTTAAATTTATTTTAGTTGGTTTCAAAAAAAGGAGCTACTTACAGATAGGGTGAATTTTTACTCTCATTTATTTTAAATTATTAAGGAAATAAACCATCATTTTGGGGTAACTTTACACATTCATACATGGCAGTAATTTAAAATTAGATTCTGGGTCCTCCAAAAACATTATTGTCATTTTAATTGAGTTATAAAATAGTTTATATTCAGGAATCTATTTATGTTCAAGAATCTTGAAGGCTTGCAGTCATATAAATACAGAATTTCAGTTTCTTTTAGCCTAAAGCATCATTTTAACATTTTCTAAAAGGTTGTTCAATTCTACATTTTGATTCCATTATGTGTGTAATTAAATGTCTATGCACAAAAGCATTCTCTTATGTACTAGCAAATACACCCACAGGAATCCTCTTCTAAACTATAATTTATTTAAACATGTAATCATAGGAGTTTAAAACATGCTTTCATTTTTCCAAACTGTATGCCAGTTTGAACTGCTTGGTGATAAAATGAGAGATTTTATTACCATTTTGATTTTTTTCCCCTGTGACCTAACAGTAAGTGAAACATGAGCAGGAGGAAATAAAGAAAATCTATTGTGAACCTGATTCTGTGTATTAAACTGTTTCCATTTCCCAGAAAAAAAAGAAGAGAATCAAAGATTTGTAGTTATTTATGAATTCCACCACAATATGAATATTTGGGCCTGCATCATGCTCTCCTCTGGCTTGGCCTAAGTAGTAAATAGCTGGGTGTGTGTGTGTGTGTATGTGTGTGTGTGTGTGTGTGTGTGTGTGTGTGTGTGTGTGTGATCCTCCCATAGCTGGGTGTGTGTGTGTGATCCTCCGGAACGTTGTGGAGTCGGGCCCCCTACTGACAGGATCTATCAATTACAGACATGGGCGGTTCTACTGAAACTTCGTTCCATCAGAATCTGGTGGGGAAAACAAGACTATGTAGTTTTGGCGAGGTCCGTCTTTACAGTTTCTGATTCCTGTGCTAGATCCTTATCACCTCGAGCACACCCGAGTCCTACCAAAAACGCCAACCTAAGAAGTAGCTTATCCAATAATTGGTTTAAGTGAGTTTTTTAGTCTTGCATCCGGTGTGTCTTCCTAAGAAGTAACTCTTCCTAGGAACTAGAATAGGACTTGGAAGAGAACAGAGAACTCTTTTACGGATTGTAGGATAGAAGGAAAAAGTTCACCTTTTCTCTTATTTTAATGTTATATTTAATCACTTCATTCCCAGTTAAAAATAATTATTATAATAAGCTGCTGTGGAAACTGCTTCTCCATCTTGAGTGCATTAAGACTTGAGCAAAGGCTCTGTTATCAAGAAACCAGTTTCTCGACAGGTTGCTGTTACAGAGTATCACAGACATCACAGTATGTCTTCCTTGGAGCTCATTTTAAGAACTCCAGAACACTTTTCCACTCTCGGAGAAAATTCTCAAGTTGTCCCCAGACTCAACCCACGCTAAAAGCCAAGTGCTTTTTTGTTGTTTGTTTTTCTAATGGCATTAAGGGAGGGGGCAATGAGGAGGAAATGTATCTACTTAGATGGTGCCTATTTGTGTATAGAGGGTAACAGTCACAACCTTAAAGTTCTCCTGGCCTCCGCTTTCCTAGGAATATATTAAAAAATAATAACTGCCACCCCAGCGTGGCTGCGCTTGAGTTTGCCTGAAAATAGCTACCGGGAGCCTGACCCTCCGCTGGGATCAAGGAAAGCTTCCCCTGGCCGTGGCCCGCTTGCTCCCTGGCGGAAGGGGAAGGGAACCCGGGAGGGCGCCACCGAGCTAGAGCTGCTTCTATTTTGGGCCCAGCCGAGCGGGTGCGTCAATGCCTGCGCCCCTGCGTCACCGCCACCCCCACCCCTTTCCTTCTCCCCTGCTCTCCAAACTCTCACTTTTTCCCTTTCGTTCGCGTGGAATCGCTTCTGCCCACGGGTCTCTGACGCTACCGAGCTCATGCTAATAAGCTATTCTTCGCCTTCCTCCCCTAACCTCCCTACTCACACTGCCTCACCCGCGACACACACACACACACACACACACACACACACACTTCCTGGTCTAATTTTTTCTCGCGCCCGCTAGGGCACCGCTGAGCCGCGGCGGCGGTGGTAGCAGTAGCGGCAGTCGCAACATCTGGGGGAAACTTAAGGTGGTCACGTAGGTTTTCCCGAAATTGCTGTGCAGAAGAGCTTGCGGCTTCCCAGGGCGGTCGCAGGGCACCTAATGGCTAAGCTTCTCCAGCCTCAGGGGAACAGGAGGCGGCGGAGAACCCGCAAAGGCGGAGGTGCAGATTAGAGCTGAGCAGCTCAGCAGCGCGGATAGTTCCATGGCGCTTTCGGCCCATACCAGGAATACCAGGATGGGGGAGGGGAGTTACAAAAGCGCCCCAGCAGCTTGGAAACGAGCCCCGACGAGGGAGGCGGGGCGGCTGGAACCGTGCCTGCAGAGAGGGAAGACGCCCCCGAACCCTCCCTCCCCTCATCCCTGCCTCTTTCAGCCCCGCGGGAGAAGCCCTCAAAGGCCCGCCCAGCTACGGCCGAGGGACCCGCAAGGGGGTTCGCTCCTGGGAGAAGCGTCGTTTTCTTTGCTAGAGAGCGTCTTGCGCCCTCAGCGTGGCGGGTGGATTGACTTGCTAAACGGAGTTGGCGGCGACTCGGAGGGCTGTGGGGGTGCGACACGCTCCCACAGCCTGCCAAGGACCCTCTACTGGGAGGGCTTAGCGGAGCTACTCTACCCTCTCTTCCCATGTTTTGTCTTTCCCTTTTGGCTCTCAGGTGGAAACCGTGAGAGCCCTGGTGCTTTAGAGGAGGGTCGATTTATTTACCTTAAACTTGTGGAAGGGTTGGAGTTGGAGGGCACCGAGGAGTGTCTAAAGTATTAGAGTTGGCAAAAGGTGAGATTGGAGCATCTTTCTGCAGAAGGCGCACCTGTTGCCCGCTGCTCAGCTGCATTGTGTGCAAAATTGAAAGTGGACGACGCCTCACTCTGACTTTTGGGGTCCTTGAAGTGCTGGATCACTGCCTACCCCCTCCCTTCCCCTCTACTCTTTTTCCCACGTACATGTCCTCATTCGCACGTGGGCAATGAAAGGAAAGAAAGGAACAGAAATAGCCC
Source organism: Rhinolophus sinicus (assembly GCF_057876585.1). Classification (NCBI taxonomy): domain Eukaryota; kingdom Metazoa; phylum Chordata; class Mammalia; order Chiroptera; family Rhinolophidae; genus Rhinolophus; species Rhinolophus sinicus. The sequence goes on along the minus strand of NC_142517.1, from coordinate 148,213,168 downwards.
CTACCTAGTCCCTTCCACCTTGTGAGTGTGTGTGTGTGTGTGTGTGTGTGTAAGAGAGAGAGAGAGAGAGAGAGAGAGAGAGAGAGAGAGAGAGAGAGAGAGAGAGAGAGAGACCAGATGAGAAGGCGGCCAGGGACAGGAAAAGGGAGAAGAGGGAGATGCACCGGGCTAGGGAAATCCCACCCCAATTGCCTGAGCCCTCTGAGTGTCTCGTGTCATCGGACATGTGTACGCGATTCCACTAATGGTGGTGACGATTGTGGGTGGGTGAGGTTAGGGCGCTGCCAGGCGTACCCCATCCCATGCGATTCCAGGTGCTGGTTACCTGGCTCACGCCAGGCTTCCCTTCCGCCCGGCTTTTGTTGCACCCTCCCCCACGTGTGAGCGGCGGGGCGGCAAAGGTGGCGCACGGGTTTCGGGAGGTGGGTGAGATGATGCGCCTCTGTGGGCTGCGCGGACCTGAGTGGAGAGGTCACACCTCTTTCGGAAAAAAAAAAAAGAGAGAGAGAAAAGAAAAAGAAAAACCAAGCTAGCTACCAAGGTGAACCCAGAGCGGTTCCCACCTTAAAATCGGCCCTGCTCGTGACGTCAGGTCGGAAATATACCAAAGCGAGCGCTGGCCAGGAGTCTGGGGAGAGCCGCGGCGCGGCGATTGGGCGACAGGCTGCTGACGCGCGCTGACGCGCGGAGACTTTAGGTGCATGTTGGCAGCAGCAGTGCGAGCCACATAAACAAAGGCACATTGGCGGCCAGGGCCAGTCCTCCCGGCGGCTAGCGCAAGGCTCCGCGGTCCCGCACGCCAGCCCAGCTGGCCGCCTTCCCCTGCTCCCTCCCAGCTCTCGGCGTCTCGGGTCCCTTCGCCCCTCTCGCCCACCCCTTCCCGACCCTGCACCCGGACTCCCAGAGGGAACTACACTTCGGCGGAGTTGAATGAATGAAGAGAGACGCGGTGAACTCCTAAGTGAGTAGTGCAGCCTGTGCAGCTCGCGTTCTTTTTTTATCCTTGTTTTGCACGTCTCTTCTTTCCATATGTGTGGTACACGTTCTCTGGAAGTGGGCGCCAGGGGCGCGGAGCGCAAGTGGGGCCGGAGAATGGGGAGTAGGTGCTCGCAGCTACGGAGGGCATTTGTCCGTATCCCAGCTGTGGCTCTAGCGGAGAGTTGGCTCCCAACATAGGCTTCCACGCTCCTCATTGGTGGACGTGGAAAGGAGACTTGCATAGTTCGGTGAGCTGCGGACCTGCCCGCGGAAATGTGCGCAAAGTTTGCTCTTAGTGCGGAATTGATTGTGGCCTTTGGATACAAGGACTCCAAGTCCTGTGTGTAAGAGGGGCCTGAACGCTGCCCACAAAGTAAGAGGGAGAGAGAAAGTTCTTCACTTTACGTGTTGCTTGGGAACGGTGTCACCACGACTGGCCAGCGTGCCAGCGTTTCCTGGCTATTGTTGAGTAAGGGGGGAGCGGGGCGTAGGGTGTCCTGTTACTAAGTTGCCTGAAATTTCTGGTTTTGACTTATGCCGCGCTTGTGTATGTGAATATGTCGGAGAGAAACAGAGAATATGTAAAGACTACAGTTATGAAGCTGTGAAGTTACCAGGGGGTTAATATCTATCACAGGCATATCTCTCAAGGGCTGGGGGAGGGGGGGAGGGGCGCGGTCAAGAGTCTTCTTTCTTAATACTTTTTCTGGTTAACCTCCCTCCCCCATGAAGAAAGATTCTGGAGGGGGCATAAGGAGAACAGAAGGAGTGGATGTTTGGCTTTCTTTTTCACTAGTAGTAAGATTGTCTATGCTTTAGAATGCCTTCCAAGTGCGAACATCTGAAAATGACTAGGATACAAGAATGCCTTGTTCCAGCAAGTAGGCAGACTGTGGAAGGCTGTACAGGGAAGGTGTTCAGCTTGCTATGGTTGGAAGCGCTTCTAACTTTGGTGCCAACACTAGATAAGTAGCATTGCCCACCCTCTGCAATTGACCTAAGATGCTCCTGGAAAAGTAGGGTCCTGTGTTCCCACCCCTTGGCTATTAAAGATGTTGAAAGATAAGTTTCCTGGAGAAGTGAATGCCAGTTCACCTGTATCCCTAATCCTAGTGTCCTGTCAAAAGTACTTAGGAAAGCCAGCCGCTTCCATTCAGATTGCCTTTGGGGCTGCCCAGGCCTTGCTAACATTTTGGAACTCGTGTGGAGGGGGAAATTTTATATTCTTGACTTCTACTTTCTTCCCTTCTCCCCAAAGAAAAACCAAGTTCACCAAAGAAAAAGAAATTGAGAAGGTTCCAATGCTATATTTTATTAAACTCTAGTTTCTTCTTATTCGGGTCTGAATTAAACTAAAATGGAAAAGACCTTCCTCTTCCACCACCCCCATACACCCTAGCAAAGGGGCTAATTTATTACATCATAAGTATTAAGTAAGTACATGGAATACCTTTGCTCCTTCAGAATTCTCTCTCTGAAAGATTTACATAGGGCAATGGGTGGCATTTTCTGTTGTTTCCCGCCACCTCTTTTACACATTCATTTCTACTGCCAAGTTTGGTGAAGGCTGCACACAAATTTCCAATGAAACAATCACAGAAGGCATAGAAGGGCCTGCCTGGTGAGTCCACAGATGCCTGGCGGAATCTGTCCGGAAAATCACCCTGAAGCTTTCTGTGTCTGTATTTCAGGGAGGAGATCTGACAGGCTGGAGTTCCCACTGCTTTTCTAAAAATCTTGGAAACTTTGCCCTTCATTGAATTACGACACTGTCCACCTTTAATTTCCTCGAAAACGCCAGTAACTCGGCTGAAGGTTAGTGCAACTTGATTTCTTTCTTTCCCTCCCGGGAGTTCCCTAAGTATCAAGACACAGGGCTACACGATCTTCCTCAGCAAACCCTGTAACTTAAGGTTTTCCCCGACCCATCGCCTTTTGGAACAACTTTCTCGTTGGGCAATTCAACTTCATTTCTAGAATGAGCTTGCTGAACCCGTGCTTCAGACGAAAGGTTCATTTTAGCGGGATTGTCCATAAAAGGGGGGGAGGGGGAGGCATTTGGAAATATGCGGGAATGGAGACCCTCAGTAGTTTTCTAGCTCTGGGTCTTTATTTGATCAGCCTTTCGATGCCCTGCACTGTTTTGCTCCGCAGCATTCGCTCGCCACCCTTCCTCTCGCGCCCCTACACGCTCTCTGATCGCCGCAAGCTGCTGGTGTAGCTCCAGGTGTGCCCGAGCCCGGGAGAAAGTGTTCAGTTGACCAGGCTGAGTGTATATTACCCTGTTTCATTTCCAGCCATGCCTTGTGTTCAGGCGCAGTATGGGTCCTCGCCTCAAGGAGCCAGCCCCGCTTCTCAGAACTACAGTTACCACTCTTCGGGAGAATACAGCTCCGATTTCTTAACTCCAGAGTTTGTCAAGTTTAGCATGGACCTCACCAACACTGAAATCACTGCCACCACTTCTCTCCCCAGCTTCAGTACCTTTATGGACAACTACAGCACAGGCTACGACGTCAAGCCACCTTGCTTGTACCAAATGCCCCTGTCCGGACAGCAGTCCTCCATTAAGGTAGAAGACATTCAGATGCACAACTACCAGCAACACAGCCACCTGCCCCCCCAGTCCGAGGAGATGATGCCGCACTCCGGGTCGGTTTACTACAAGCCCTCCTCGCCCCCGACGCCCACTACCCCGGGCTTCCAGGTGCAGCACGGCCCCATGTGGGACGACCCAGGCTCCCTCCACAACTTCCACCAGAACTACGTGGCCACTACGCACATGATCGAGCAGAGGAAAACGCCGGTCTCCCGCCTCTCCCTCTTCTCCTTTAAGCAGTCGCCCCCTGGCACCCCGGTGTCTAGCTGCCAGATGCGCTTCGACGGGCCCCTGCATGTTCCCATGAACCCGGAGCCGGCGGGTAGCCACCACGTGGTGGACGGGCAGACCTTCGCTGTGCCCAACCCCATCCGAAAGCCCGCGTCCATGGGCTTCCCTGGCCTGCAGATCGGCCACGCGTCGCAGCTGCTCGACACGCAGGTGCCCTCACCGCCGTCGCGGGGCTCTCCCTCTAACGAGGGGCTATGCGCCGTGTGCGGCGACAACGCGGCCTGCCAGCACTACGGCGTGCGCACCTGTGAGGGCTGCAAAGGTTTCTTTAAGGTGAGCAAGGACAGGACAGAAGCAGAGGAGACAGGTAGGGGCCCCCTAGTGTCCGGAGCCTCAGCGAGCGCGCTCTGCCTGGGTCCAAACAGTCCAGCCCCAGCTGGTTCCCGCGTGTCCAACTCCCGGGGTCCGCACAGTTTGCCCTGCAGCCACCCACGGGCTGAGGCGGGGGCATCCGGGTGCCTGATAAAGGGAAGTAGGAAGACTGGGAAACTCGGGGTCGCATCCCCCACACGTAGCCGACCCGGCAGGCCTCCGCCCCAAGTTGCTGCAGCGGGAGTTGGAAAAGGGTCATTTGCATGTGCTCGGAGCTGTCTTCTCTGCTCAGATTGAAATTGGTTAGGACAGAGAACCGTGTCTGAGCTAACCAAGTGGAACAGAATTCCCTATGGTCAAATTAAGTGATCTCTTTATTTCGCCATCCTGATTGAATAATCTTATCATTTTAAATAGAGAAGGTCTCCAAGGAATGTAAATAATATGAATGCCCACGGATTTGTATTTACTGAGCGTTTCCTTCTCCTTCTCTTGGCATATAAAACACAGCAAGGAGCGGCAAGGTTAGCTCAAATGTTAACGCTATCAATTTTCTTCTGTAACATGCCCTGGGGTTGGGGGCGGGGGGGGGGAGGAAAAAGAAAAAGAGAAGGAAGAGGAAAAGGAAAAAAAAATAAAAGGAGTTGTGTGTATGTGTTTGTTTGTGGGGAGGGAGTGTAGACCTCAGCCTTTAGAAATTGTCTCTGGATTCCCTGGGTTGCTGGATTTTAACGAGAAAAATAATTTTAGGCCTCTATTGTCTCCTTTTGCAGCGCACAGTGCAAAAAAACGCAAAATATGTATGTTTAGCAAATAAAAACTGCCCAGTGGACAAGCGGCGCCGGAATCGCTGTCAGTACTGCCGATTTCAGAAGTGCCTGGCTGTTGGGATGGTCAAAGAAGGTAGGTTCCTGCAAGCAGCCGACCCTCAGTCTGTGCCCTGTGAAACCGCGGTTTCTACTCCAACCCTACTTTCCACTACCAGAGCCGGAGGTTTCCCGGTTCCCCCAATCCATGTCCGGCCTCCACGACCCAGCAGCTAGCTGCCTGCTTGCCCAGCCAGCACTAGAGAAAGCCGCCAGGCTCTTCTCCTCTTTAACTATACGACCCATCTGAAAGAAGACATAAAACAACCCCGCATTTTTTATGCTTCTCGACAGTAAAGGTTTTACAAGCAGTGGGGCCCTGCGCCGCCGGGCCGGGCGCCCCGCGGCTGCGGCCTTCCCCGGGGAGGGGCTGCGGTAGCAGCTGGGTCCCGCTTGCAAAAGCGGTGCTAACCCGGCTCTTTCTTCGCAGTGGTTCGCACGGACAGTTTAAAAGGCCGGAGAGGTCGTTTACCCTCGAAACCGAAGAGCCCACAGGAGCCCTCTCCCCCCTCGCCCCCGGTGAGTCTGATCAGTGCCCTCGTCAGGGCCCATGTCGACTCCAACCCGGCTATGACCAGCCTGGACTATTCCAGGGTAAGAAGCTGGCGGGGATATCATGTGGACAAACCGACGGATGGGCAGGAACCCCCTCCCCACACCCATCAGTAACCCCCCAGACTCAAGGGATAAAGGAGACAAGCAAGGCTGTGGTTTCACTGCTCTGGGCAGAGACACAGGAGACAGACCGACACTCAAACTCTGTTGATGGGGTTATGGACATGAAGACAGGACAGAGGAAGGAAGAGAAGAAATTAGGCCACAGGGGTCAAAATCCCTGCTAGCCCCCTTCCCACTGCCACCGCACACACACACACACACACACACACACATACTCACACACTAATGCCTCTGATGCCCAAACCAGAGGTGGTGCAAAAGGCCCCCCTTGGATTTTATCCCTAATCTTACACTGAGACGCTTTAATCCTCATCCTGTCTGGCACTGTCAGAGTGGGGGCTTGCGTGGGGGTCTGGGAAGGGGAAGAGAGAGGGTGTGAGGAATGGCAGTGGGGTGGAGGATCAAGTAGAGTTCTCTTTTACCCCAGCTGTGAGAACTGTGTGGGCTTTAATTGGAAGTATGTCAGGCAAACCTAGAAGTCACTGCAATTTTATTAAGATTTGCAAAGGGCGTCTCTGCTCGAGACCCACTCTGGGACTGGCATGAATACTAACGTGTCAATTGTTTTGTGGAGATAAGAATGAACGTTTCCCAGGGCTGGATGACACTGTATTTAGTCTGTATGGAAATGGTAATTTACATATTTAAAGCAGCGACCTCATAGCACCATCCCTAATTGAATTAATTGCCCCAGAACATCTAATTTCCGTACTGGTCAGAGAGAGATTTAATTGTTATAAAAACCTGGCTCCCCTACTAGAATTGGGGTTAGCAATTTCACGGGTTATATATTTTAGAGAACCTCATTAAGTGCTTTTAAAAATGAAATTCCAGTTCCAGGCGAACCCTGACTATCAGATGAGTGGAGATGACACCCAGCATATCCAACAATTCTATGATCTTCTGACTGGCTCCATGGAAATCATCAGGGGCTGGGCGGAGAAGATACCCGGCTTCGCTGATCTGCCCAAAGCCGACCAGGACCTTCTTTTTGAATCGGCTTTCTTAGAACTGTTTGTGCTGCGATTAGCATACAGGTAACTGAAGAGGCAATCAGGGAGGTTGGGAAAGGAGGAATCAACAAAAGAAAAGAAAGAGAAAAAAGGAAACAAAGGGGGGGGGGAGGAAGAGAACAGAATAGGAAATGAAAGAGGTTAAAAGGAGGGAAAGGAGAGTAGACCAAAGGAAGAGAAGGGAAGGAGTGAGCCCAGAAGTCTTGGATGAATGGAATGGAGGTGGGGTAGGGGGCGTTCTTGATATGAAATTAAACCCATTCAAGGTCCACTGGTCTACATTTTATTAACTCTTCGGTAATTAGGTGCCTCTTAAATCCCTCATTTATTGCTCTTCAAGTAATTAGTTGTTTAGCTTTCTCTCTCTCTTTTTCTCCCTCTCTCTCTTTGGTATTAATTGCAGGTCCAACCCAGTGGAGGGTAAACTCATCTTTTGCAATGGGGTGGTCTTGCACAGGTTGCAATGCGTTCGTGGCTTTGGGGAATGGATTGATTCCATTGTTGAATTCTCCTCCAACTTGCAGAATATGAACATCGACATATCTGCCTTCTCCTGCATTGCTGCCCTGGCCATGGTCACAGGTCAGTACCACAGGTGCAGGGCACTTCTCCAGAACTACCCAGCAAGATTATCCCGGTTTTCCCTTGCCATCGATCCTCGTTGGTCTTGTCAGCTAGCTAACTGCCTCTGTATTCCTCTTTTGTTTCTGATTGTTTTCTGCAGAGAGACACGGGCTCAAGGAACCCAAGAGAGTGGAAGAACTGCAAAACAAGATTGTAAATTGTCTCAAAGACCACGTGACTTTCAATAATGGGGGGTTGAACCGCCCCAACTATTTGTCCAAACTGTTGGGGAAGCTCCCAGAACTCCGTACCCTTTGCACACAGGGGCTACAGCGCATTTTCTACCTGAAACTGGAAGACTTGGTACCACCGCCAGCAATAATTGACAAACTTTTTTTGGACACTTTACCTTTCTAAGATCTCCTCCCATGCACTTCAAAGGAACTGGAAAGAAACTTAAAACTATCCAAAGGGGGCAAGTCACAAGGGCAGAGATATCCCCCTGAGCTGCTTGAGCTCTAGCTGGCCCCCACCCCTTCGATAAACCCCCTAGCCCCTTGATCCCTAAAGAAAAACAAAACAAAACAAAACAAAAAACTGTTGCTATTTCCTAACCTGCAGGCAGAACCTGAAAGGGCATTTTGGCTCGGGGGATCCTGGATTTAGAACACGGACTACACACAATACAGTGGTATAAACTTTTTATTATCAGTTTAAAAATCAGTTTAATATTCAGAAGAAAGATTCCTAATGTATGGGAAATGTTTGGCCACGTTTGGTTGTTGCAGTTAAGACAAATGTAATACACACACACACACACACACACACACAAAACACGCGCACATACATCGTAAGGGACCCACAAGTATTGCCCTTTAAAAGACTTCAAAGTTTTCTGCTGTAAAGAAAGCTGTAATATATAGTAAAACTAAATGTTGCGTGGGTGGCATGAGTTGAAGAAGGCAAAGGCTTGTAAATTTACCCAATGCAGTTTGGCTTTTTAAATTATTTTGTGCCTATTTATGAATAAATATTACAAATTCTAAAAGATAAGTGTGTTTGCAAAAAAAAGTAATAATAATAACTACACAATAAAGGGACCAGCATGTTGATTCTAGGTTGAAAATGTTATAGGCACTTGCTACTTCAGTAATGTCTATATTATATAAATAGTATTTCAGACACTATGTAGTCTGTTAGATTTTATAAAGATTGGTAGTTATCTGAGCTTAAACATTTTCTCAATTGTAATATAGGTGGGCACAAGTATTACACATCAGAAAATCCTGACAAAAGGGACACATAGTGTTTGTAACACCGTCCAACATTCCTTGTTTGTAAGTGTTGTATGTACCGTTGATGTTGATAAAAGAAAGTTTATATCTTGATTATTTTGTTGTCTAAAGCTAAACAAAACTTGCATGCAGCAGCTTTTGACTGTTTCCAGAGTGCTTATAATATACATAACTCCCTGGAAATTACTGAGCACTTTGAATTTTTTTAATGTCTATAATTGTCAGTTAATATATTATTTTATGTTTGAGTAAGAATTTTAATATTGCCATATTCTGTAGTATTTTTCTTTGTATATTTCCAGTATGGCACATGATATGAGTCACTGCCTTTTTTTCTATGGTGTATGACAGTTAGAGACGCTGATTTTTTTTTCTGATAAATTCTTTCTTTGAGAAAGACAATTTTAATGTTTACAACAATAAACTATGTAAATAAACAGAATTTTGTCTTCTTTCTGGGTCAGGAAAAAATGATGACCAAACAGCAATAGACAGAGATGAAGATGGATTTGGGAAAAGTCACTCATTCAACGTCTGAATTTCAAACTGACAGCCTAGATCTATTTTGACAAAAGGAACTGGGGAATTGAACTAATTTACAGAGAATTCAGTACGATATTTTTTCTTAACCAGAATTTTCCAGTGTAGCAACCTATATTTATCATAATCATTTGAAAATATCTTGACTTTTCTGTTAACTTTGCTAGTATGTGCTGCTTTCAGAAGAGAAATTCAGGAGACTAAAAGCTTCTGAACTTTTGCAAGGTCCAAAGTCCTGTCAATTTTTTGTCTTGCCTAATATTTAGGAAGCACCTTTTTATGACTCAGGAAGTCAACAGGACTGTGAAGTGTGTTGTACTTAATCTCAGAATTTTCCAATTCCTCTATTTAATACTGTTGTAAAGGGCCTTGAAGAAAGGCCCAAGCTTTTCAGGCCCTTTGGGCCTTGAGTTGGTGCTCTTTGGTATGGAGCAGGACTCAGTCGCATTTCTTACAACTTTTTTCTTCCTTTGGTGGATAGTGATGAGGTTCAATTTGTAGTTTTAGAATAATATTTTGTTTTAAAAGTTCCTCAGATAAACAGTAAAATATCCATTTGTCAGGTCCTGGATCTGGTATAAATAAGTTATACTACAGCTGCTAGGATTCCACCCAGCACCAACTTTTAGCAAGAAAGTAACATAACGCTGTAGAAACCGCTTAAGGTCTGAGCTGCGCGCAGCGCCCTGGTGCTTGGGCGGTGGAGGTCCAGTGAATTTCGCCTCAGAACAGCTATGAATTCACAGGGAGCGGAATATGGGGACCGTGTCTTCGCTGACCCTGGTGAATTACCGACCGCCTCCCGTCACTGAAATTTACAGTGTTATTGTTTTTAAAATGCAGAGTTAGAACAGTAAATTGCCATGAGAGTTCTGGGGTTCTTTTTACTTTGCCTTTCCCCCTCATTTAAAAAAAAGGCATGTTTTGCGAATCCGGGGGAAAAGGAGAGAAGGCAGGTCTCGGTGGTAATCTAGGTTATTTTTACGAGATGCGTTTCTCTGCAGGTAACCTTGAGGGGTGAAAGTGAGTGGCTATAAAAAACGATTAAATAATAAGCGCAATGATCAATGCCCTGGCTTTTTCGAAAAGATGAGGCTTGCCTTTTTTATTTTCACAACTTCTGCCCAACTAAAGCTGCACACCAATAAGCAGAGAGAAAGAGAAAGCTCTTTAGAAATGCTGGAAGTCTGCAAAGCCGTCAGCTCTCGTCTCCCAGGTGTCTGCAGCCCCGAGACAATTACATTCCAACTCAGAATCCCCGAGAGTTGAACCCAGAAACGAACTCTGTTGCGGGTTCTCCCTTAAGGAAGCTGCAGCTCATCACCCGAGGCCAATGGGGTGTCCGGGAGTGCGCCTCCCGAGAATTTGGGGTGAAAGGAGGGAGGGATGCCCATGTGCAGACTGCACCGCCTTCACGTACATTAAATTGTAATACCTAAGTTGCAAAGTGGTTAGTGCTCTTTCTGCTTCACAGTTACCGAGTCGCTTTCCAACTCCCAACAGCTCATCCCGATTGTGAAGGAAAAGAACCTCGCATGCATCTCTCTGGATCTTCCGAGATCCGCGCAGCTGAGGACTTTTCCTGTCCTAGTCTTTCTACGAGCAAAGCCCAGGAAAAGCAACAGACACACTGTATTGCAAAAGCCAGACGTTGTATGGAACTTCAGAAAGAGATTAAAACTTTATAATGGGGGCTTCATATCTCAGTCCTCTCCCCAAGTCCTCGTGAGAATTTCAGTTAATATGTATCGTTCCAGCCTTTGAAAATACATGATCATTGTTCTGAATACATGACCATACATTTCTCAGCTCTGAGAGGTCTAATTTTAAGTCTTCAACGGTGCCTTGACGGTGTCTGGACTCACTTTGAATGGTTTAGAACACCGTGACTTTATGGAGAGATGCCCTTAATTCAAAGCATTGGTGAATTGAGCTATCGCCTGCTACTTGTTGGGTTCCGCTTCTCCAATGTGCAAGTGACCGCTGGTCTCTCTAGGTGCCCTGGCGGCCCTCTCTCTGACCTTCCGCTTTTTTGGGGGAGGAGGGGGAGTGGGGAGAGAGAGACAGAGAGAGAGAGAGAGAGAGAGAGATTGAATCTCTGGTCCTGATTTTAATGAGAAAGACGGTGGATCAGGGAGCTGATAGCACCCTGAAACGACAGCCGCACCCAATGACCTTATCTTGTGTGTTTCTTTTTGGTGCTTTATTCCATCCCTAAAGAGTTTGGGTGCTCCCTCCACTAAAAGTACGGATCCTGTCTTCGGCGACACGGGTTAGCAGCGTGTAAGGAGCCCGACGAAGAGAAACATTCTTGTCAACTTAAGAATGTCAGTTGAAGGTTCAATTTCACTTTGCCTTGAGAATCTCTTGGCTTTGCGGGTGTCAGTGCGTCAATACGTAGACCCAATTATCTAACTATCTTAAACCAAGGCGTCGGCGGTGAATACTTCTAAGATACAAACAGGTCTGTGAGGGAAAAGTTTTCTTTCATTGTCATATTTTGATCATAGAGTTGTCCAGTACAGGATCCATTTCCAACCCGCCAGGCCCTGTACACAGTGCCGACGCCAGGGCACTTCTAGTCAGAGCGCGTGTTGCGCATCTACGCGCCGCCAGCATCCTGCCCAGCTCCGCACACACGTCCGTTTCCTTTTTTATCCGCGGCGCGGCAGAGCGGAGGTGGCTGCGGCGAGTAAGGGCTGGGGTCTCCCAGACTTGCCTCGTCTCTCTCAGTGAAAGGCACCTGTCTCCAAGCAGTGTGTGCCTGCAGCCACCTCAAAATTGGAGACCAGGTTCTACCAAGGCAGAAGGGTAAAGGAGGGTATCTAGTCCTGCGGATTTAAAAAAACTCCCCCCCCCCCAAGTATTATTTTGACAGCTGAAGAGAGATCTTGGAGTATCTCCAAGACATCCTCCTCCAAAAGGGTTTTAAGGCTTTTATGCCTCCCACCGGACCCCACTATTCAGGAACAGGGACCGTCGCTTTGTGGGCGCACCTGGAAATTGCTCGGTGATTTAGGCGACCCGGACACCGTGCGAGCCGGCACTTGACTCAGTTGTAGAGTCCCACAAGGAGGGATGGGGTTGGGGATCCAGACAGCCCTTCCTCCACGTAGGTCTCAGCCAGGACTAAAGAAATGAGCGCACCCGGTTGCAACAGTCTGCGTAGATCCGTGCATCTATCTGACAGCACTCCAACCAGAGCCGTCGCGTTTCGCACAGCTACATTTTTTTTTAGGTTTAGTTGATACTGGATGACTTCACTGGTAAAGCAAGATATGAATTCTAAACAGGGCCATCATTTTTTAGTAATTCGTTCTTAATAAAATCAACACAAAAAATCCGATTTTCATTTTTACTTTTTAATTTCACTGGAAACCCCAAATTGGATATTACACACAACCATTTAGGATGGCGAGGCTGTCATTTAAGGCCATTTTCCCTTATTATGTTTCCTGAGCATGACTGGAAACGACCGCTGGGGCCCGAAAGGTCTTTCCTCCGACTTTGATTCTGTGTTTCCTTAGAGAAAGTCCCGCTTCGGTCGAGGGCGCCTCCTGGAGCGGTCCAGGAGCAGGTACGCAGGGTTCCACCCCGCGCCGGAGGCGTAAGGAGAACCGCACTTCTAGTCACCGACCGCGAAGTGCGCTGCGGGCCCAACCGACTGTGGCGGAAAACTCCGGAGAACATGGCTCTAGCCGCTTACTCCTCTTCCCGCGCCTTCGCACTATGCCCTCCTCTCTGCAGGGTCTGATTTTCGAGGCCCCAGGATTGCTGGAGAGGATGTGTGTCTCCTTGTGGTTCGGCTGCGGCGAATGTGGAGACGCAAGCGCTGGTGCTCTGCTCACTGCGTCTTGGAGACTTTAGAGTTTTACTCTTCAGGTTGCACCCGGAGACTTTGCCAAGGGAGCCTAGGACGAACTCGCCCGGATTAACTGTGTTTCCTCCGTTTCCTGCCCTGCCCACCCCACCTGCTCCGTTTCTTTCCCAGCTGTTCTATATCTCACAGGGCCAGAGGCCGCAACAGGTTCCCTTCGCGCTTGGTCACATCAGGCGCTCAGGGCGCTAGCACGTGCGCCCGTGCGCCCCCACTGCCTTCTCCTGCATCTACCGATCAGTGGTCAGTCTTGGGTCTCCCCAAGTTGTGAGCGGGGAGTGTCCATCCACACCACACTGGGGAAAATGCATTTTCTAGCTGTGGGGGCACACAAAGGGGAGGAGTAGAAGCACTAGGGCGGGATTTGGAGGCACGTCGGCACAGCGGGAAGGGCCGGGAGAGGGGCCCACACACCCATGCCTGCCACGTGCTCTACTCCGAAGCTCCGAGGAGAGAAGGTGCGCATCCCGGCCTCGCTTTCAGGTCTCCTTGCCACACGTGTTAGGAGCCCTAGTCCCGTGCGCCAGATGTGGCTAGCTACTCGTCGTGTGACCAGATGAGTGCTGCACCGGGTGACGCCAAGGGGCCGCCAGTCCTCTAATCCTGCTGCGCCGCGAGCGCTCTTTCCTCGGGTGAAGACGCCAACTGCAGGCGCCTGGCTGCCCTCTTCTCGGCTTAGCCCAGCTCTGTCTGTCGTGCTCAGCGCATTGGACAAAGCGCCGAGCAGGGACCCGGCTCCTTGGAGAAATCGTCTTCCACGCGTTGCCTCGGGTTTCTTCTAACCCCATTTAATCTCTCTCACTCCTATATCTTTATTTCTCTCGAAAGTTATGTTTAGAGAAACTAGGATTTCCAGGATATGCGCCACCTGTCGTAATAGATACAGTGCCTGAGTTTCTTCTAGAGACATCTCTGGGGCAGTAGAGGTTGGTTGCGGGGCTGAAGTGCCTGCCCTCCATCTGGTACTAGAGGGACTTCCGGAGGGACTGAGTCTGCTAAGATTTTATGCCTCTGGAAGCTTGCAGGAGAGGATTGTGTTGACTTTCTCAAGCGAAATTGAACTTTTGAAAAGGGTACGGGATAGTGAGAGGGAAGACTCTCCATCAGTAGGCTGCAAGTTGGCCAGTGTTTTTCAAACTGAGGGTTCTGACCCATTAGTGGTTTGTAAAATCAATACAATGGGTTGCGATCGGAAATTTCTGTCAAAGAAATGAACGAATAACAGAATGGAAATCATGAGTGCTTTGCACAGAGTAGCAAAAGTATAAAAATCTAAGCATTGTTTGCTAAAACTTTTCTTGGGCCACAATATAAAATGTATTTATGAGAGTGGGTCTCAGTCAAACAGTTTGAGAGCCACTGCTGACGGACCAGTCTGTGCCTGAAGTGAAGGAGAGGGAGGGCCTGCCTGTACTGAGAAACAATGATAAGGGAAGGGAATTTCAACATTGTGGTTTTGTGATCAGTCCCCTCTTTTCCATGTTTGATTTCTTTCTCCCCCCCATCTCCTTCCTCTACCTTCCCAACTCCCATTGGGTTCTACATCTCTTTATCCTCAGGCCTGTTAATGTGGTTGGACCCTTGCTAGGCCTGAGTACCAGCCAGGGGACAGCTCCTAAAGCCACCCCCCTTTCCCTTTCCTCTGGCAACCTAGCACCTGGAAAGAGAGTGAACAGTGATGATATTCATTGGAGAAGCTAAAAAGAAGGGAGGGGAGTGAATGTCAATTGTCTACTCCCCACATGCCAGGCCTTCTCATTTATATGCTATTGCCCAACACAAGGAAAGACGCATAAAGCTTTTGAGGGAAATAGGAAGAGATAGGGATGGATAAAGATAATGGGCCATACTGTCAATGATCAGATGATCGGGGGCTGAGAAGATGAAAGAAGAGGGAGAACTTGAGGATTTATTTAATCAGAGTGCTAGAACTGAGGGCATGGGAAGGAGAGAGGAATAAAATGCCCTAGACATTCAGGATGCCAGGGCACCAATAATAATGTGGATGGGTTTAAAGAAAAAAGAAGAGATAAACGAGAGCAAATAAAAAGGGCACATAAAAGATGTTGGGAGTGGGTGGGTGGGCAGGTATGAGATGAAAGTTGAATGGCGGAGGCCACCGTAGTAGAAGGATTATGTAAGGAGATGATGGCTTTAGGTGTGGAAAGCTTTGGGCTAATGGGGACCGCACAGAAATTTCAAGTTATGTCATAAAAGAATTAAAAGGAACAAAACCATCGGCATGGAAGTGTGCATGCCTTGTCATCCCATTCCAGCTGATGGGCTTTGAAAGCAGGCTTGTTTCCTAAGGAGTGCTATATTCTCCACACAGGGAGGATGTAGGCTCATAAGATTTGGTTTAGGTGGCATATAAGGCCAACTTTCACAGCTTCTGAGGTTCCTCCATTGCAATAACTCTACCTACCTACCATAGGTTGCAAGGCTAGATCTCATCTGATGTAATCCTCTTAACTTCAATTTGTGAGGTTCAAATATTTACTTCCATTTTATAAAGGAGATGAGGATCAAAGGTATTGTTAAATGTCTTGGCCTGTGAGTAGATGGGATAACGGGATTTGAACTCAGAACCAGGGCATGCAATTCCAACTGCCTTGCTTTTAAGCTACTTGGCCCAGACAGACTGTACCTCCACCATTTCTGCAGAAACTGGCTATGGATTTCTGCTGAGAATTGAGGTTGTTGTTTCAGGTGTATTCAGACTCATGAAATCGTAGTGGGGTTGTGATCATAGTATGGTGCTCGTCTCTCTTTTTAAAGAGAAGAACACTTGTCTTAGATCACTTTTTGTAGTAAAATGCGTGGAGTTTTGAGTCACTTGCTGACTGCCCAAGAAAAAAATGGGAGTGATTGCTGCATGTGTTTTTTGTCACTGAGAAAGTCACATTAAAGGTAGTAAAGAAGAAAAATGCTTTTCCTCCTCAAGCTGTTTGAGTTACCTTATATTAATCATTTGATTTTTAGCCAGTTTCTAGGTTTCCTATCAGGAAAACCAAATTGCACATCAGTAAGTTCACTTTAGTCACAGCCCCGAGCAGACCACTTTGTAAAAACCAGCTGTACACGAGCCATTTACTCTTTCTTTCTACTTCCCTTGTATTTGTGGTCTACAATGTTTAACTGTTATTAACATTTTCTTAAAAGCTACTCTCACAGTCTACCAAATGGCATAAATAGATTTTGCTTGGAGTGTCAAACCAAGAGTAATATTTCTTCAGAAGACTATCTGCATCTAACTTGGCATGGTCAAAGGGTTGCAAAAATAGTCTTATTATATTACAAAATTTATTAGAATATACACACTTGACAAACAAAATATGGTGGATTTAGGTCAGCTGTTTGCTTATACAATAGATTTTGTTCGTCTTTGACATTTAATTTAAGCTTCTCTTATCTGAGGGCTGGGAATAGGATAAGTGTGTTCTGCATGTGTTATGCTTCTTGTTTTATAAAACTTACTTGTCTGCAGCTATCCGGAAATAATTCACAATCAGTGACTTAGGGACAAGGAAGCCTTGTGAAATGTTCTGAAAGTGCCTTTCTGAATTGAAGTTCTGGAAGTTGAATTATGGAGACCCTAACAGGGGTTTTCATTTTTGAGGAATGTAGATAGCTACATTTGCTTTCTTGGTCTTTTCCTTAATTATCTTCCCTGCATATTGAATTGATACAGCTAAAAACAAGCTTCCATAATAAGTCTATTTGATGCTAAGCATCTGTGTTCTGTGTAATCGTCCTGCTCTACGCAGCACTGGGGAGAATGTGCATGGGCCACGTGTGTGGAAACGCCATCAAAAACATTAGACACACCAGTGGCTTATTTTTAATATATCTGAGAAAAAGAAAGCCTGCTGCTGTAAAATCTGCACTTGCAGATGTGTTAGCCCTAAATAACCTTTAAAATTGGCCATGGTGTGGTGGGAGATGTTGGTATTCATGAGTGTTTTGACATGTTTGACATTTTATGTATGGTGTACTGCTCTGTCTGTCTTGCATTTTTTTCCCCAATAGTGCATGTTTCCTTACTAAAATGCACCTTTTGGTGTTTATATTTGGGGTCTATAAGTTTGCTTATGGGATGAATGACTTGTTGTTATTTATGCAAAGAATATAATGAATTAGTCTATTACTGTTTTTATATATGCTATGTCCCTAAGAAGAGGGCTGTATTAAAAATGAGATAACTTGATTTTTAGTTTTTAAAGAAAAACATGTGATAAAATACATTTGATATGTGTCAAATATCTCAAATTTGCTACAGTCCTGGATTGGCAAATAAGGAATAACAATTCTGTGGAATTATTATGCTCTCAGAAGCTGAGGAATTTGTGTACCAGAATCTGACGTAATGAATAGAGGTTTTAAAATCAGTTGAGTAGCCTTTAAAATTGTCCGCTATTCGTTTATTTTTGAAAGGAGTGAAAGGGTCCCTAGTAGGGAATTGCCAGTTGAACTGAGTTATCTACGTGGCCTTGAGGTAAGTATACTGTATGAAAACGTATACCTAAATATATATAGAATCAGAGATTACAACAGCGTTCTCTGAATAAGATAGAGGTTAGATACTACGGTCATCTTCCCTTTATACCATCTTCTATGTCAGTTCTCCAGATAAAACTCAGTAAATGAGATAAAAAGATTTAGCTTATCTTTGGTGAGTCAGTTTTCAAATTTACGAGTATCATATTGCTAAAAGAACTACCATTTGTTTTTTGAATGTTAGAAAAGGCAACAACTTTGATTGAAAAGCGCTTGCTTCCACTTTTTGTGGGATAAACATGAGTGCTACATAAAGTCTGTTCTAATGTCTATTCACACTTGTCTAAGGGAGAGATTTAGCTGAAAGTTTTGTAATTCAGAACTAATAAGTTGCTAATGACTGTTTCCTTCTTTAAAGCTGATGTTGCTAGTCACGTGGCTTCCCTTTAAATGTTATTCTCTTTAAGACTGTAACTGACTCTAAGGCTTTGACATTTTTATGTCCCAGATATTTCTCCTGTTTTTAATCTCCACCTGTTGTCACGTGCCAGGACAGAACTGTACCTCCAGGTGGGAGGACAAAGGGGCAAGTTTCTCTGTCTAGGGTGTCAGGGCTGCTTTTCCTCTGGAGTGGAAGTTTTATGTGCATTTTCCTTTGCACCTTCTCCCTGGAGACTAACACATCACCTCCATGACACACACAGCAATTGTTGCCTGGGGTTTGACAAGAATGCCGTAAGTTTACTTTCAGTTAGTGTAAGTATTTAATGTCGTATCTTGCAATTCAAATGGTATCAAGAGACCAACTTGCGTACAGTACCTACAAGTGTCTCCCCAGTTTACCTTCTTGACTAACAAAGCCTTAGGTCTTTCACATCCTTTGAGGATCTTCCTGAGCAAAATTTCATTTATAAAACACAAAACAAAAGAAAACTTTAACATCGAAGGTTCAGTGCTGTTCTTTTAAAAATATGATTTTGATTAGTAGAGCAATGTGAATGATTATAGTCTGATTCTAACAAGACTGTGAATCTCATTTCCAATGTTATGAGTTAGGAAAAGATACAAGGTTTTTTTTTTTCTTCTTGAATGTGCAGTGTTTTGTATGCTTAACATTGCTTTTATCAAAATATGTACTGTTGATTCATTCATTACATTTCTTGTGTGTACTTAACTGAAAAGCAAAAAAAAAAAAAAAAAAAAGGCAAAAAAAAAAAGAAAATCAAGAGCTTGTCTTTCCTTGAGTTAATTTCCTTTAACATGTATTCAAAATAAGCTTTCCAATACAGCATAATATGAAGTAGTTATGAAATTTGATGATTATAGGAAACTTAGTGTGGGTGAAAAATGCATCATTCATTAGATTGCAAGTAGCAATGTCTGATATAGAAAAGGCAAATTCCTATAAACAGGAAGCTGTAAATAAACATTTTTTTTGCCTTTCTGTAACTAGAATACAAATACTTGCATTATGTAGACATATTCATAAATTTTAGTGATAACTTAGTGGAACAGGACCATAAATATGGAAACTAGGCATATTATTAAATGTATATGATTTTGCAATGAATACTTATTATTTTTAAAAGTCTATGTTCCTATGGCTTTCACTTAGAGAAATCAATCTCCTAGTACTATGAATAGCCTAATCATTTTTTTTCCCTCCTGCTAATAACGGTAGCTTCCAAATTTGAAGACTGAAACACAGCAGTCAAACTTAACAACACTTTGATCAAATTACAAAACTGGTGACTAAAAGGAACATGAAACCTGTGATACAGTTTCACCCAATCTTATTTGAAATCTAATTCAGATTAACATGAGCACTATTACATGTGTTGAAAATTGGTTGAAAGACAATAAATAAAATGAACTGTTATCTGGCAATAAGCTGACTTACGTGGAGTGATTCAGGGGGGGTGCTGTTATAAGGTTTTTATTTAACCTTATTATTAACAATCCTTATGATGGGCAAAGATCATATTAATTACACTCACAAATGGTACTGAATGGAGAACTTGGTGAGACGAGACATACGGTGGCACAAAGAGAGGTCAGGCATACATGGAGAAAATACAGCACTTCTTAGCTGAGAAAGATGAAAGCAAATATATCCAATACATGTCTCAGCATAACAAATTTGAAATGCGGAGTATGAGTACAAGAGAAATATTTGTAAAATGCTAATGCTCAGAGTGAAGGCTAGATAAAAAAAAATAGTTAGAAATATTCTGTGTAAAATTAGAGCAAAAAAAATCTTATGTGCTTTTAAAGCTGCATGCCCAGGGACTGCTAACCATCAGAATATATAAGAGAGGTGCTGTGCTAATCTTTTCCTGTAGAAAGCATTACCCAGACAGTGCCAGAATCCTGCGTTCTGTCCTGAACTTCCCAGCACCAGAGGGATGTTGACAAATTGGACAGATTTCAGAGAAGCACAACAAAAATGATTAAGGGCTGGAGCAATTGACTTATGAGGAAAGATTAAAAGAACCAATTATGTATTGCATACCCAAACAAACAAGCAGTAGAGTGGGGAAGAGAGACAAGAAAACCATGTATGCAAATACCAAGGTAGGAGATGAACTGTTTAAATTGGTACAAGGTGACAATAACTAAGAGGAAGAAAAATAAAGAGGAATTTGGTAGATTATCATAAAAATCGTGTGCAGTGATGTTATTTGCAAAATAATAGCAGCAATTTTGAAGAATTAGCAAACTGTATTGCTTTATTTCTTTTTAATGCAAAAAGACCTGCTTATTCACTGCTAGGAAAACTTATAGGTGAGAAGGAAGAAAAAGAAGAAAAACCAATAGTTTACTTCAATTTAGAATGTGAAGAACTTTATATGTAGTTTAAATTAAATATGACACTTTTAAATAAAGGTCAAAGTGAATCTTAAATGATGCTATTCTAAAAATAGAACCATTCCTAGTTTCATGGGTCTTCTGAGCATTAATCTAGTCTTTTGTTTTAAAAAAAATACTTTTATTTTTCAATTACATTTGATGTACAGTATTATATTAGTTTCAGGTGTACAGCATAGTGATGACACTAGACCTACTCTTGACTATTTATTCTATAGTAGGGTAATCTTACCTTGGTCAATGTAATAAGAGGATTTTAATGTTTTCTTTTAATAAAATATTCTTTTTATTGTTGTTGGCTACTTAATTTTTTTTAAATTAAAGTTTATTGAGGTGACAATGGTTAGTAAAGTTACATAGGTTTCAGGTGTACAATTCTGTAATACATCATCTATATATCATGTGTGTTCACCACCCAGAGTCAGTTCTCCTTCCATCACCATATATTTGATTTAATAAAATATTCTGCTCATGGAATTGTTCTCATAATGAAAGAGATATTGATGGAACTCAGCCCAGTATCAAATTGATAAAAGGAGTAAGAAGTGTTCTCATTTGTCTTTTATTAGTATTTTTTCTGGCATGCCCCTCTGAAACTTGGCTCAGCTTGGAAAGGAAAAGTACAAATGGAATGAAGTGGCCACTTTAAAATATAATAAGCTTGGAAGTGAGAGAAAGGACATTACAAAGCATGCTGATACAGAAGCCAAGCAAATGAAAAGATTTCTTCCAGTGTCAATGAGAAATATAAATGGATCTAAAAACATTAACAGCAAAAAGAAAAAAAAGAAGTGAACTCAAGGCTCATACAGATCTGTTGCTTTCTCTGTCTTAGTAAGAGAGTGCGTTTCCTGTGCTAGAAGATGCAGCATGTGAGGTAGAGAGATGCAGAAGGAGAATCTCATTAACATGAGCTCTCCACTCCCCATGCACTTTGAAACTGCCTGCTGTCAGGCTGCTGAGAAGCCAACATATGCAGGCTTCCAGGGCGTGTAATTATTTCTGGATAGAATCCTGTGTATGATTCCATGATAATACTGCCTTATAGACTGTCTGTATTTGAACTGATATTTCTTATACGTATAATTTAAGTTTCTAATAGTGAGGTATCATATTGGGGGAACATACAGGTATTTTCTCTTAATCTATGTAGTAAACACTAATATCTGAACTCTGGTGGATTTGTTGTGCTGATTGGAATAAAGAAAAAAATACTTCTTTTTTCTTTTTGAGGGGATGTTATTGTTTATAGCCAGTGCATGCTAGCTTCTGTCAATTATAGCCAATTGGTTTTATCTGGAGTATCTTTAAATTTCTAATGGTTTGTTTTATACCAAACTTACATAATTTTAGTTTCAAGATGACATATAAAGTATCTGTATGGTAGCCTCTTACTCCGCTGCAGGAGATCCCAGTTGTTTTTCTTTATTATTATTAGTTAAAAATAATGTTTAAAAAATGCATTGCCCTAATAAAAGTCAATCGACTAGATTTACTAGACAGTTTTATTAAGTGGAGAGGATGCTATAAGATTTCAGTAAATTTTTAAATTTTGTATATGGCTGTAATTTCTGTTTTTATTTTAATGAACTCTTCAGCCCAGAGATTTAATTTAACCACTTTGCCTTAAAAAAAAAAAAAAAAAATAGAGAAATGATTACACAGGTAGACTATGCTGTAAGCAAACATTTATAATTGCTAAACTGCTTTATTTTTGTTACTGTGTTAATGATTTAGTGGAAAAATGACCTTAGTTTTGCACAAAAAATTAATTAAAGTAAACAAAGCTGCTATCATTGACTTTTTCTTCTGAAACTAATGAGAAACTTTTCTAACAAGGAACATTTCTGCTGTAACTATTTGTGCATTTAAAAATACCCATGTGGATAAGGGAAGGAGTTGATTTTTTTTTTTTCTTTTCAGTTCTATGATTAGCTTATTTCAAACATTCTTAATTCTTCTGGTCATTTAAAGGAATGCTGAATTTTGGATTATTCTATTTACAGTACTTATACCTAGGTTCTAAAAGTATTTAATGGCAAAGCCTTTTTATTATTCTAATTTATTCAGTAACCAGGAGTTTGTGGTAAGTGATACTGTTTTCTTTAAATTAATCATTTACTTTTCCTTTTCTTGTCATGACTCCAATGTGGAACTTAGTCCTAACCCTTCAATTGGCTTGTTAAACTTTTTATTCAGTTTAATCTTTACATTATTTTGAGCTCAGATTTTTGACCACAAAATCTCCTGAAGTGATTGTGCAGTTTTGTTTTGTTTTGTTTTGTTTCTGTGCTGTTTGTGGTTCCTTTCTGCTTGTCTTTTGAAAGCATAAGACAAGTCCAACCAGGTGGAGGGGCCACGTTAAGGAAGCTGAGTGTTGTGCAATGAGACTGTATGAATGAGTCATCTAGAGCCTTTCAAATTCTCTACATCTAATTTTCCTTGGCTACAAGAGCATTATTATTAAACTATGACAAACTTGTTAGGTGTTTATAATATCTACTTTGTGAATTAGATTTACTTTGGAGGCAGCTAACATTTGTTATCTTCTTAGGAAGATAAATACTTGTCTGTTTGTAGAATAAAATGATAACGCTTAAGGTGGTCTCACAAATTGACTAGGGCCATCTTTCTTTCTCTTGGGCAATCTTGTATTGCTTCCCTTGTATGTCAGACAATATCCCGTTTTGTCTCGAACTGTACAAAAGGTAATGTATCATGGAATGGGAATCTGAAAAACAATTTTTATGAGCACTTTAATATTTAGATGCTAACTACTTTGAATATGCCATTAAAAGGAATGAAAGATTTATCTTTTGATAAATTTCTGGGACCTAGTGAAAATTCTTAGGCACTCAAATGTTTTACTCCATAGTGAATTAACACATTTATATTCCAGATAAACGTCTCAGAAATGACTGTTTTTAGGCCCACTTTAGGAAGGGCATATTTTGCATATAAAATATTATGATACAGTGACAGAATATTATAGCATTTAGTGAATGATTTAGTGAATAATCTCCCAAGTGTTTTTAGGATGCCAAGTGTATTTAAATTACATTATGTACATTTGGCTTACTTATACAAAATGTATTTATTTATAGAAAAAGTAGTTTTATGAAATGATTCTTTAACATATGTGAATAACTTCCATTGATTTTTTCCCCCCCCCCCAAGGAATAAGATGTCTTTGAGTTGGTAGGAATATGAGAGTTTTTGACAATGGTGAGTTTTTTTACTTAACACTTTCTTTGTGGATTTATAAATAATGACTTATGTTCTAAAGATGTGCACAACGTGGAGGAAGCACTTGAGGCAGTAGACATATATTATTACATATATAGATACTAAATTGCTCTGACACTAATTAGGACATAAATAATGGCATACCTAACCAAAGGCAAGCAAAACATCTGTTTGATAATTAAAATAAAACTTATTTCTTTGCAGGTTCAAAGTTCATCTGCTTAAAACAAGCTAGGTCAGATAGATAAAACAAAAGCCTACAGACAGATATATAGTGCCCAGTTTTACGTCATCCTAAGTACACTGAACTCCCAATGAGAGTGTAGGGTCTGGAGGCATGTGGAAGTAGGATGTGATGACATGTTCAATAGGACAAAAACCTTGTCTTAGAGCTTTTTTATTTTCTGTAGGTGTATACAATACTCAGTGTACACATCCTGCTCCCCTTATTCTTTTCTATTTGGAGTTTTTAAGGGAAGAATTAACCTAGTTTGTGCTGGTAATAGGAGCCCTTCAGAAATTAAATTCATTGCCTGGTTTAAAGCTATATCTGTTTTAGAAAAACAGAGGGAAGAAGCAGACTCCAGTGGAATGGTAACTTTAGACTCTTTTAAAAGTATGCTAGAGAATAGTTCTGAAGATTTGGATATAAAAAAGGGAGTTGACTAAATATGCAAGATAATAGTTATTGCATAACTCAAGACTCCAATGTACTATATCACGTACAAGACAGAGTAAGATTCCTGACACTCTGTGTTAGCATTGAAATAAAAGTCACAATCATTGGCAACCAACAGAACACTTATGTTTGTTGAGCATTGATTGGCAACTACTAGTTGTGCTACCTTGGGCAATTTACCTATCCTACTGATGCCTCAGTTTCCTCATCTGTAAATGAGAGAAAAATATCTTGGCACATGATATCCTTGGTAAGGTGTTGTTATTATTATTATTTCTATTACTACTATATTATTAAGTGCTGAGAATACAAATACATTTTATTTCCATTTAACCTTCCTTTCTTATTAATTTTGCATTTGCATTTGGTTGTTTGTAATTCTGTTTAGTGTGAAGGGCTTCTAGATTCATTTAGTTGACCAATCACAATAGCAAATTCTCTATATGCAAGTGTAGGAATGCTGGGAATACAAAGAAGAAAATCCATAGTCACAGTCCTCAAGTCTCCTATAGTTTAATGAGAAAGACATCCATGAAAACAAACACTTTAAGCGCCATATGTTAATAACTCTAAACAGAGGCCTGTAAGTCATATGTGGGATGGAATACCCGAGAATGCTGGTAACATCTCTTTTGCAGAAAAAGTAGTTTACTTGTAAGACAAAAAGGGAATGCAAGATTAAAGGCATAGAATATGAAAAGGCTTGTTTTTTATTGCTTTTTTTTTGTTGTTGTTTTATAAATGCTGGCATCTGAAATTCAAGGGAGGGCAGATGAGGTTAGAATATAAACGTGTTAATTCAATATTGGCAGATGATGTTAAACTGATGTTCAGAAGCTGGGTTCTGCAAAGCCACACAAAGGAATTTATGTTTTATATTTTGACCAATAGGCAAGAGGGAGAAATTAATGGAATCTCAACTAGGAAATAACTTCATTTGATTCAGTTTTTATAAAGATCACTCTGGCTACAGATGGAGGATGGAATGAGGGTGAAAAGTTGATTTAAGAAATAGGGAGACCACCAAGGAGAATATTGCAGACATTTAGAGAAAAAAATGGGTACCTAAATTAAGGCAGTGACAGTGGGCAAACTCAGAAGGAGAATGCATCCAAGAGATGTTTTAGAGGAAGCATGGAAATAATTTGGAAGTGGATTAGCTGTGGGCGATAAAAAGGAGAGGAGTATAATCTGATTCTCAGGTTTTAGGTTTGAGCATTAGAGTGGTGTCAATAGATGCTATGGACGGAGAGTAGTTATTAGGAACTTTAAATACCCCAACTTGGTTTTCTAATTTATGATCTGTACTGGGCAATGTAGAAACTTCAATTAACTTCCCCACCATTTTTACAAGACACACTTTTAAAAACAGTATTTGGCAATATTCTAATATATAAATTAAATAATTTAACTTTTAGTTAAAGCAATATGTTTATATATTTTCAAAGAAAACAAATAGTATTAAATGACTTATAAGTCTCTTGATGACACAAGTCTCTGTTCCTAGAGGCAACCACTTTCAGCAGTTTTTAAAAACATGTTAATTATACCTCTATTTCTTTGATTTTTCAATTTTGGACACTTATTTATTTACTTCCTATTATGATAAGTGAGGAATTTGCTGACTTCTAAGCCATTTCTACTCCTCTCTGCTTCTTTTCATTTCTACTTCCTCCATTCTTTTAATGTAGCTACATCATAATTTTAGTTCAGTCAACAGCACATAATTATGACTTTTATAGAGTTAAAGTTAAAATATGATTTATTTTTTTCATACAAATTTTATCTTTCCCTTTTACTTTGTCTTTTGTTTGCTTGTTTTTCAATGTTGTCCATCACTACTCTACTCATTTACCAAGTTTCCTGTGTTCCTTCTCACTACTTTTTTTAAGTGCTCAGATTTGTTGCCCTCTGTTTGTAATTTTTCTAAATTCTTAAATATAGTTCCAAATTCTTTAATAATTACATCATCGCACTCCCTCACCAAGGGAAATCTTTGTCCCAGACTTTCTGTTCTAGTTTAGACTGAATTCTGCTTGGCCTGGGACACAGCTCTCATCCTGGGCCTCCCTTTCAATGGTCTACTGTGCCGCTTCTTCTGTGTTCTTGATCTCATGCTTTTCTTTTTCTTGACTCTACTCTCCTGTGCTGTGACATATCTTTCAGTAACATTCTAAGAAAAGATCCATGGAAGTAACTTTTCTGTGACTGTATGTTTGACAATATCTTTATTTTATCCTAACACTTGTTTGATAGTTTGGCTGGTTATAGAATTCTAGGTTAAAAATATTTTTTTCACCTTTGAACCTTGAAGGCATTGTTATACTTTCTTTTACATCTAATGCTGCTATTAAGAGACAATGCTATTCTGATTAATGCTTTTTTTCTTTTTCTTTTTTTTTTACGGTCTTCTTTTGGTATTTGGTCTCTTTTTCTCCCTGCTGGAAGGTCTTAGCATCTTATTATTTTTAACCTTTAGTATTATAAAATTTTATGATCCTGGGCTATAGTGTGGGTCTTTCTTAATTTATTATGCTGTGCTATGTGTTCAGTGGGCCCTCTCAATCTAGAATGCCATTTAGTTTTAGGAAAATACCCTCCATTATTTCTTTGATAAAATTTCCCTCTTTTTACAGAATTGTACACTTGAAACCTATGTAATTTTAGTAACCATTGTCACCCCAATACATTTTAATTATTCTTTGTTCTTTCTTTTGGGGAATCCTGTGGGAAAACTAAGGATTTTGGACTTTCATAATGAATCTTTTAATATAACATTTTTTTGCTATTATTTCTAACAAGCAATAATCAGAGACCATTTTTTCAAGCACAGGTTAGTAAAAATCAAGTGCATTGACAATATCTTTTGTTGGTGAGGGTGAGGGGAAATGAGCCTTCTTCTAAAATTGTTGGTGGGTGTGTAAATAGGGGTAGAATTTTTGGAAAACAATTTGGCAGTACTTATGACAATAGTTTTCAAAATTAAGTATCCCTCCTGGAAAAATTTTCCTTAAGCAAAGGATATAGGCACATGGATGCTTAGTGTAACAGTGTTCATAAGAGTGAAGCCAGAAAATAGCTAAAATGTCTTTTAGGGAAATCATTAAATAAACTATGATCTATTCAAACTGTAGAGTACCACATAATTGGTTAAAAAAAAAATATGGGTTAAGTTATATGAATCTGGCTATGGTAAATCTCTAGGATATAACGTTAGAAATAATATTTATAGTTATGTAATATGTATAATATGATCTCAGTATATGTATTTATACATGATATTATTCTATACATGTGTTACATATAATACTTTATACATAAATGTAAATGTATAGGCAACCTTCTGGAATGTTTTATATCACCCATTTGGCAATGGTTACATATGGGGAGGGGAGTAGTCCTGGGAGGTGGTGAAGAAAATTTTCCTATTTTATTTTATATACTTCTGCATTGATATTATTTTTCTAGATACCATGTTCTCATGTATGAAGTTCACAAATTAGAAAAAAAACACAACTAAACAACTAAATTTTTCTCACCATCAGATCAAATTAACTAAGAGACATCCATCCCTCATTTTAATCCTGTGGGTTTAGAATATTTTCTACTACTCTAATTTATATCTTGAAACTTATGCATAGTCTAGTTTGAGAAGTAGTTTTATAATGCAATAAGCTGTATTTTATTGCTGATTGTTTTATACTTTATTAATTAAACTGCATTTGTCATTTACTATTTTCTAACATTTTTCTTGAAGAATACATAGAGTATAGAGTACAAAGAAAATCATCTATCAAGATTGACTTAACAGCCTTTGGCTGTAAGTCTTAAGGAATGACTGATAATTATTTTCATTAGTGAGAAGAGAAAAGCAAAGAGGAATAAATCATCTACCATACATGTAAGTCTATGACTAAGAGTTCCAAACTATGAACAAGAGTTCCATTTTTTTCCCACGTGAATTACTAATTTAGTTTTCTTTGATTTTTATGATGCTGCAGGACAACAGTATATGAATACTTCAAATTTGTAACACCTTTGAAAACTTTATAAAAAGGAGAACATTTGCTCATTTAAATAGGAACCATATTTAAACTGAAAATATATACTGCTGCAAAAGAGTGCAAATTTGTTTAATAATGGGTCATGGAAAAAATACCTGTTCTTTGTAACTTACATGTATCGAGCAGACAAGAATTTTATTGGATCTTGGTGTTCTTTCCTCTCATCACAAATAGCTTGTTGATAACATTGGTCCTGATGTTACCTGGTTCCTTTAAGAAGAGATGCATTCAGGGTTCTCTGTGTCATCTCTCACCTTCAGATTCTAAGTTCAGTCTCAGATTTGTTGTATATCTTGCTGCTGACAAACATGCAGAAGGTAGCTCTGGAACCACAATGTAATGATGTGTTCTTATTTTGAAGTAAGTTCTGAGTGTACAGGTCTCATTTCAGAGCATCAAATTGCATGGTCCACTTGAAGGCTATGAATTCTTCTACAGACAGATGTTTGTGGAATATGACCTCTTTTTATTTTTGCTTATCATGATTTTCCTTTTGAAGTTTTTAAAATTTAAACAAAAAATCAGGGGTGCAGATGCTTGTGGGAGAAATGTCATCATTATTCCAGAGCTATTTATTTATCCATCAAGAAATGTCCACTTTATACCATGCTTCTATTTCAAGTGGGGTAATATAAATGCTCAATCTTTTTGAAAAAAAGAAATGTCAGAAATAAAAAGCTGAGAATGGCATGATTTCACTCATATGTGGGATATAAAACTGAAATCAACAAATGAATAAGACAAAGAAACAAACAAAAACTCATAGACCCAGACAACAGTTTGGTGGTTACCAGAGGGAAGCGGAGGAGGAGGCTGGTAGAAGAGGATAAAGTGGGTCAAATATATGGTGATGGAAGGAGATTTGAGTCTGGGTGGCGAACACATAATGTACTATCTAGATGATGTATTATTGAATTACACACTAAAGCCTATATAATTTTACTAACCAATGTCACCCTAATAAATTTAATACAAATTAAAAAAAGAAATACATGCTCTAAGGAAAGAAATAATATATTTAAATTGTGATATTTTATCTAAGAGGAAGAGTATGTAAATGTTGATACATATGAAGATATTGCTCATATTAAAAATAAGCATTTGTTTTTCAAAGGAGTAGACAGCACAATAGATTCAGCAAAAGTAAGAATTTTAACCTTTAAAACAATAAGTCTGCATTAACCATCAGTACGGGAGGTGTGCAAAGCATTCAAGTATGATTAGAAAGATGCAAATATGTCTATGAAAATCATATACTTTCATATTTCATTTGCATTTTATTTATATATTTACATTTTATCAAAAACTTATGGTAAAAACAAATGTAATGCCTATTGTTAAAAATCACCTATTTGTAGCTGTCCATGTATCTATTTCAAAGTTATAAATATTTACCAAAGAAAGAATCAATTTCTAATCAAAATAAATTATAATTCAGGAAGAAGATAATATTATGTTTAGAACTTAACAATCAAAAATCAGAGAAAAGAGCCATCACTGAAGCTTCTGTAAAGTAACCTGTGTTCTTTCTTATTGATCCCAACCAGACAAAGAATTTTTACCTAGACTTATTCTTTTGAATAATAGATTCACTAGAGTCTTGAGGTTTTTATTTGATCCTTGTGAAGAAGTCCTGGTTAGCCACTTCATAAAACGCAGCTCGCTCAGAGCTGAAGTGACATTGTGAGGTAGAGATTGACAGGATATGGGTCTGGAGACACAAGAATGAGCTGGGTCACGTAGGAAATTACTAGCAGTGTTGACATCATCCTGAGGGCGATGGGGAGGCACTGACACAAAATACCAAGAGATGCCATCGTTCTTATTTGACGATGATAGCTTAGGTAAAGATGACTTTTCTGTGGGGTCAAATATGCCTAAGGAAGAAATTCATATAGGATACAAGTTATTAATTAACTAAACAAGTAGTCATTAGGTTTCTTCTATGTACTAGGTAGCATGGTAGATATAAAAAATGAAATATACAAATGCTTACTCTCTAATGGAACATTCACAAAAGTCACAGATACACTAAATAGTGAGCAGTGCTAGGCTAGAAATGTGTACATTGTGTTACTGGAACACAGAGAGAGGACGTTTATTTAACACTATTAGGAAATGAAAAATAATCTGGGGGAATGATTTTTTTCTGGACAAGTAAGCTTGTAGAAGTTACTTAGTACTTATAGTGTTTGTATGTGTATATGCAATCTTTACAAGACATACAAGACTTTTCTTAGTTAGAAACAATGTTTATACACCTGAACTTGATATGGGTTTCACATCTCCATTGTTTTGGGTTGGCCTAGAACATTTCAGATATTAACACAATTTGATATATAGAATAACTATGTTGAAAATCCTTCCATAGGAAGAATTACTGAGGCAAATATAAATTTATTGTTTTGCATAATATACTTTGCTACTCAAAATTCTTATTATTAACTCATTTCAAAGTATACTGTGCACCTAGTACGTGCCAGGCAATATGCTAAACCTGAGAATTAAAATAAAAAGCAAGACATAGTCTCAGATCCTTTAGAAAATACAATCTGATGGGAAATATACATAACTCAACAGGCAACTCTACTTTATTGTGTTTTTCTAGTTGGTGAATTTGCTGTTTTTCCTTCTTAGTAGTTGCCAAATCTCAGTATTGAGTCATTTCAAAAATCTGATCTGAGATGATCATAATTAGTAGTTATGGGTAACACTGTTTTTTTCCCCCTTGTTCAGCAATGACTTCTTTTGTTTATTGTTCCTCAAAAGACAACATCATAAATATGGACTTGATTTAGAGACATAAATCAAGTTACATGTTCAGTTGTCTTGTTTAAACCTTTTGGGAACAAGCTAGTTTACAAATGAATGAATAATTATTTACAACTGTGGATGGAGTGCTTACTATGATATCCTTTACATGCATTAACTCATTTAATTATCAAAACAACCAGGTGAAGAGGGTATTATTACGTTCCCCATTTTATAGATGAGGACACAAGCACTGAGAGGTTAAGTAACTTGCCAAAGTCACACAGCCAACAAATTGGAGCCAGGATTTAAGCCTTGGTCACCATTGCTCTTCATCAATACACTATACTGAATGCCAGATTTCCAAATTCTAAAGTTTAGATTGTTATGATCATGATATAATCTGACTATCACAAAAGACCACTTATTTCCAGATTGCTCTCAGAGACTTGCTGTGGAGCCTGACAGTTTTACCAGAAACATTATCCCTTTGAGATGAGACAGATTAATTGTAGAGGGTACCTCTCAAGCAAATTGTTATCTTGCTGTGGAACCAGTAAATTTGTGGAGTGCACTATCACATGAGCGTGGATTATATTACTGTAATCTAGTTGTCGCTTAAACAAGTTTGGGGGCCTAAGAGGAAAGCACATGAGACAGAAGCACTTTTTATTTTTCATTGTTGGACAAGTGAATTTTAAGGGGAAAACGGGAGCCCTCGACATCACACACTTCCTGTGGAGGAAAACATGGGCGCTGAGCTGCATTGGCCAGCCTTCCAGGGCTCAGCATGAGGGTGGGAATCCTTTGATGGAGAGACTGGTTCCAGTGACATCGTAGTCTTCTGGGCAATCTGCTCTAGTCTACTCTGGCAAAAACAGTATTTCCTACACGCTTATTTGCACACATGACTCACCTGAGCATTTTATCTGGAAATGAAATAAATTTTGCCTTTACTTATCGAGCTCAGATGATACATTTAGGAACTTGAACAATGAAATCCTTCTGATCACTGATTGAAATGTAATAACTCTGTTCTAGAACTTCTCAGCTGGGGTATCCTGAACCTGTCACAGGGTGCTGCCTAATTTTGATCAAATATTTATAATGATAGTACAGTGCTATTTGTCAGAGTTTTTTATTTTTTATTATTTTTTTAGACTTTATTTTCGTAGAGCAGTTTTAGGTTCACAGCAAAATTAAGAGGAGAGTACAGAAATTTTCCATATACCCACTACTCACATACATGCATAACTTCCCATTATAAACATCACCGGACTGGTACATTTGACACAATCGATGAACCTACATTGACACATCATAATCACCCAAAGTCCATAGATTACATTATGGTTCACTCTTGGGGGTATACATTTTTTGGGTTTGGGCAAATATATAATGACATGTACCCATCATTATGGTATCACACAGAATATTTTAACTGCCCCAAACATCCTCTGTGTTCAGCCTGGTTATCCCTCCCTGCCTCCCAACCCCTGGCAACCATTAATCTGTTTACTGTCCCATAGTTGTGCCGTTTCCAGAATGTCATGTAGATAAGAATCATACAGTATTTACCCTTTCTGATGAACATCTTCATTTAGTGATATGCACTTAAGATTTCTTCATGTCTTTCATGGCTTGGGAGCACATTTCTTTTTAGTGCTGAATAATATTCTATTGTCTGGATATGCCACAGTTCATTAATCTACTCACCCACTGAAGGACATCTTGGTTGCTTCCAAATTGTGAATAAAACTGCTAAAAACATCCATGTGCAGGTTTTTGTGTGGATATAAGTATTCAGCTTTTTGGGGTACATACCAACGTATGCAATCATTGTATCGTATGGTAAGAATATGTTTAGTTTTATAAGAAACCACTACAATGCCTTCCAAAGTGGCTGTACCATTTTACATTCCCGCCAGCAATGAATGAAAGTCCCTGTTTCTCCACATCCTCACCAGCATTTGGTGTTGTCAGTGCTCCAGATTTTGGCCATTCTAACAGGTGGGTAGTGGTATCTCATTATTATTTTAATTTGCATTTCCCTGATGACATATGATGTGGAGTATCTTTTCATATGCTTCTTTGCCATCTGTATATTTTCTTTGGTGAAATGTCTGTTCAGGTCTTTGGTCCATTTTTCTTTCTTTTTAAAATTTATTTTATTTTTTAAAGATTTTTATCAAAATATAGCTAACATACAATATGATATTAGTTTCAGGAGTACATCGTAATTATTCAACGTTTATATACCTAAAGAAGTGACCATGATGGTAAGTCCAGCAACCATCTGACACTGTACCATGTTATCACAATATCGACTATATTCCCCATGCTGTATATCACATTCCCATGACTTATTTGTTTTATACCTGAAAATTTGGACCTCTTATTCCCCTTCACCTTTCCCCTCCTTTTTAAATTTTTCGATTACAGTTGGAATTCAATATTATTTTATATTAATTTCAGGTATACAGCATAGTGGTTTGACATTTGTATAATTTAACAAGCAATCCCCCTGACTAGTCTAGTATCCACCAGGCACTATACATAGTTATTATCATATTATTAACTTTATTCCCTATGCTTTACTTTACATCCCTATGACTATTTTGTAACTACCGATTTGTACTTCTTAATCTCTTTACCTTTTACACCCTGCCCCTCAACCTCCTTGAATCTGTCACTTCAACAAATCTAGTACGCCTCTGACACCATACATAGTTATTAAAGTATAATTGAATATATTCCTTATGCTATATCCTACATGACTATAACTACTAAAAATAGTACTTCTTAATCCCTTCCCCTTTTTTCACCCACATCCCTGACTCCTTGGCAACCATCAAAATGTTTTCTGTATCTTTGAGTTTGTTTCTGTTTTGTTTTGTTTTGTTTTGTTCTTTAGAGTCCCCATATAAGCAAAACCATACTGCATCTGTCTTTCTGTCTGACATACTCCACTCAACACAACGCCCCCCAGGTCCATCCATGCTGCTGTCTATGGTAAGAACCCATTTCCTTCCATTGGCCGAGCGATATTCCATTGTGTATATCTACCACCTCCTCTTTATCCATTCTTCCATCAACTCCAGACTGCCTCCTCATCTTGGTCATTATAAACAATGCTGATGTGAATATATGTGTATGGATTCACAGGTCCCCTTGAAGTAGCATTTTGGGTTGCTTTGAATAAACACCCTGAAGTGGGATTACTGGGTCCTTCTTTGCCTCTTCTTATAGCCTTTGTTTTCAAGTCTACTTTGTTTGGTATAAATATTGCTACCCCAGTTTTTTGTTTGTTGGTTTATTTATTTCCATTTTCATGAAATATCTTTTTCCACTCCTTTACTTTCTCTCTATGTGTGTCTTTTGATCTGAAGTCTCTTGTAGGCAGCATATGTAAGGGTCTTGTTTTCTTATCCATTCAGCCCCCCTATGTTTCAACTGGAACATTTAATCCATTTACATTGAAAGCAATTGTTGATAGGTATTTTATTATTCAACATTATTATTATTTTTATGATTATTATTATTATTATTCAACAATATTATTGCCATTTTATTATGCATATTTAAAAGTTTTTTTTTCATCCTAACAAAGTCCCTCTAAGATTCCTTGTAATACTGGTTTGATGGTGATGAACTCCTTCAGCTTTTTCTTGTCTGGGGAGCTCTTTATCTGTCCTTTGATACTAAATGATAGCTTTGCTGGGTAAAGTAATCTTGGTTGTACGTCCTTGCTTTTCATCACTTCAAATACTTCCTGCCAATCCCTTCTCCCTTGCAAAGTTTCCATTGAGAAATCAGCTGATAGTCTTATGGGAGCTCCTTTGTAGGTAACTAACTGCTTTTCTCTTGCTGCTTTTAAGATTCTCTCTTTGTCTTTATATTTTAATTATTATGACATGTCTTGGTGTGGGCCTCTTTGGTTTCATCTGGTTTGGGACCTTCTGAGCTTCCTGGGCTTCTGTATCTATTTCCCTCACCAGCTTAGGGAAGTTTTCTGTCATGATTTCTTCAAGTAAGTTTTCAACTCCTTGCTCTATTTCTTCTCCTTCTGGTACCCTGATAATGCGAATGTTGGTATGCTTGATGTTGTTCCAGAAGTCCCTTAAACTCTTCTCAGTTTTTTGGATTCTTTTTTCTTTTCTGATTGGGGGTTTTCTGCTACCTTATCTTCTACATTGCTTGTTCGACATTCTGCTTCTTCTAATCAACTGTTGATTCTCTGTAATGTATTCTTCATTTCTGTTATTGTATTCTTTATTTCTGACTGGTTCTTTTTAATGTTTTCTAGCTCCAATTTTATGTTTCTTATCTCTTTGTTGAACCTCTCCCTGAGGTCACTGAGTATCCTTACCACTAGTGTTTCGAATATGCATCTGGGAGATTGCTTCTCTCCATTTTGTTTAGTTCTTTTTCTGGGGCTTTGTTTTGTTCTTTTATTTGGAAGATATTTCTTTATCTCCCCCTTTTGGCTGCCTCTCAGTGTTTGTTTCTATTTACTAGGTAGGGCTGCTACGTCTTCCAGTCTTAGTAGAGTGGCCTTATGTAGTAGGTGTGCTGTGGGGCTCAGTGGACAGTCTTCCTGGTCATGCACTCCAGGTGTGTCCCTTGGTTGCTATTTGTGCATCAATGAGAGAGACTGATCCTTGGGTTCATTGGTGGTGAGGACTGGCCGTGACTTGTGGATGAGTTGTGGTCAGGGGCTGACCCTACAGAGCAGGATCTGCTCAGCTGGGCTCTGGTGCCTGCCCAATCAGCCCCTTAAGTGTGTCATTCTTGAAGGTGACTGAGTGATGCTCCAGCTCCTTTCAAAGCTGGCCACTGGTGGTGCCAGCCTCAGAACCACCTTGGAGGGGATCCACTGAAGGTCAAGTTCAGCTGCAGCCTGTGTCCCACCCGGGGCCACACTCCAGGGGCCACACTCCAGGAACCACAAAGAAATCTGAAGATAGCCACCACCTGTGCTGTGCTTGGAGATGCCGTGAGAGGCCAGCTGAGAACCAAGGCAGCTGCTGCTAATGCTGGGCTTAAAGCTGCTCAGCCAAACATGTGGGATATGTGCTCAAGCCAGATGCTGCTTTTTTGGATCTGCAAAACTTTGAGAGACCTAGGAAAGTCTGCATCATGAGCTAAGGCAGGCAGTTTTTATGAAAAAGCCACTGGAAGCAGCTTGAGGGTGCCTGAAAGTTGGGTGGGGCATGGTCTCGAATTAGCAGGCTGTTGGCTAACGAACGGTGTTAGCCAGCTTGATGGAGTCTCAGATATGGCGGCTGTCTGTGTCAGCACATTGGGAAATGGGAAGACTCAACAAAGAAACAAAGGCCTCCACCAGATCCTCTATTTGGGAGAAAGCTGCCCCTCCAGCCCCCATCCCAAGCCAGACAACTCAGTTCCCCACCATTTGTTCCCATCGCCTTTCCAACTGGTGCCTCAGCGTTGCAGCTCAGAGCTAGTGATTCTGTTGGTGAGTAAGTCCTTGTGCGGTCCCTTAAAGAGGAGTGGCTGGAGTCTGAGTCACAATTTCCACTGGTTTTTACAACCAGAAATTATGGAGACTTCTCTCCCTGACTCTGGAACCCTGGGCTGGGGTGGGACTGGGACCTCTCTCTCCTCCATGGGGGACCTCCACAACTGAGATATCCATCCCAAGTTTTTAATGGTCACATGTGGGGGTGGGATCAGCCCATTTTGAGTCTCTGCCCCTCCTACCAGTCTCGAGGTGGCTTCTTCTGCATGTCCTTAGTTGTAGGGCTTCAGTTCAGCAATGTTTTAGGTGATTCTCATTGGTGGTTGTTTTGTAGTTTAGTTGTAATTTTGATGTGGTCATGAGAGAAGGTAAGCACCGCATTTACCTACTGCAACATCTAGAGCAGAATTCTGTCCTTCAATTCTGATAGCTTTGCTGGGTAGAGTACCCTTAGTTGTAAGTGCTTGTTTTTCATCACATTGAATATTTTGTGCCAATCTCTTCTGGACTGCAAAGTTTCTGTTGAGAAATCAGCTGACAGTCTTAATTAAAATTTATTGGGGTGACAATGGTTAGTAAAATTACATAGGTTTCAAGTGTAAAATTCTGTAATACATCATCTGTATATCACATTGTATGTTCACCACCCAGAGTAAGTTCTCCTTCCATCACCATATATTTGATCCCGTTTGCCATCATCTACCACCCCCCTCCCCCCTTACCCTTTGGTAACCACTAAACTATTGTCTGTGTCTGTGTGTTTTTGTTTCCTTATTTGTTTGTCTTTTTCCTTTGTTGCTTTCAGTTTTATATGTGTTTGTTTCTATATATTAGGTACATCTTCCATATTTCCCAGTCTTGGCCATGTGTGTGGCCTTATATGGTAGATGCCCTGTGGGGCCTTTGCACAGTGTTGCTGGTCACCTGATCTGGGTTCACCAGGAGGGTCCCTTGTGTGGGTTGTATGTGCCCTCTTGTTATAGTTGAGCCTTGATTGCTATTGGCACATAACTGGGTGGCATTGGCCCTTAGGCTGATTGGCTGTGGGTTTGGCCATGTCCACAGCTTATCGGCTGCTGTGTGTGAGGTGCTTACCCTGCTGAGTGGGATTCACCCCAGTGGGATCTGGTGCCTGTTGAGACCATCCTTCATGCGTGCTGCTTGTGGGACTAATTGGACAGTGCTATGGTCTGAAGCCAACCTCCAAGTATGTTGGGTCTATGGCCGCTTGGGAGGGGTTCTGGTGCAGGCCCTTGTGACCAGTGAGGGGCTTCCTGGTAAGACCTACCATGCGATCCACAGTTATTTGTTGTCTGTGATAAACCTGATTCATGTAGGATAGGCCACACTTTAAACAGAAGACAGCTGCCACCAGTACTGGGCCTGTGGTAGCTCCGCAATAAGCCAAGACACCTTGAAGCCTGCTACCTCCTGCTGGCTCCCTTAAAGTTCAGCCACTGATATAGCCTCATGCAGTATGCAAGCTGGGTGAGGCAGGGTCTCAGTGAGTCACTAGAGTAGGAAGAGTTGTGGTCACTAGGTTAATGTAAATTCTGGTTTGGTGTCAGTGTTGAGCCTGGAGATACTCAGCAAAAGTCTCAGAGCACACTGAGCCCAGTTGCTGCCCACCTGGGGTCTGCTGGACTCTGATAGTTTTTCAGAAAGAGTGCAATGTGGGTGGGACTGGCTGCACTCAGAGAAAGTGCCTCCGGTGTTGGACGAGTTGGGTGGGGCAGAGTCCCAGCAGAGCTCACCAGGCCAATCAGATTCAGATTTGGCTGAGTAGGGGAGGGCTCAACACAGGAAAGATGGTGCCCACCTGCCAGCTGCAACGGAGGGGAGGACCTCTCACAGAGATAATGGTGTCTGTTCTCCAGCCCTCACTCCAAGCCACACACCTCAGTCTGCCCCCTGTATGCCTGTGACACCCCTGAGTTACCATCTCTCCACTGGAACCCAGGGTGAGTTCTTGAGAACAAGTGAGTCTGTGCATTGGCCATTTAAGAGGACATCTGGTTTCCTGCAGCCTTCCATCTCACCTGAATGGTTGGAATCCCCATTGTTTTTCACAGCTAGATGTTGTGGGGGTCCTTTTTGCGGCACCACTGCTCTAGGCTGGGAAGCCTCACTCTTTTGGAGTGAACCTTCATAGCCGAGGGTATCTCTCCTGATTTTCAACTGCCACATGGTGGTTTGGGGGCCATTCTACATCCATTCTCCACCCCTGCTACCAGTCTTGACATGGCTTCTTCTTTATATTTTTAATTATAAGATTTCTGTTTGGCTAAACTTCAGATGATTCTCCAGATTGGTTGTTCTATAATTTAGCTGTAATTTTAATGTGTTCACGGAAGTATGCAAGCATAGTGTTTATCTACTTTGCCATGTTGGATCTCTCCTCTAGGTTTCTGTTTCTTATTCTTACTCTCTGTTACTGGGATAACATGAGAAAAACAGGAAAAGTAATTCTTGTCGTAAGTATAGTGAATCACAATTAATAACAAGACTTGTGGATTAAGTAGAATCTGTGATGGTTTTGACATAAGTCATATTTTAAGGGTGGGTGCTTAGCCATGAATCCAGGCGCAGTTCTATGTGTATTGGGGAATGGAAACAGTGACGAAGGAGAGATATTTTGTATTACCTAAGTAAATAAATGAAACAAATGGTGCAGTATACACAGTTTATCTGAATCACTCACTGTGCTTGGGAGAGGGATATAAGCCCTCTTGATGTCTATTTTGGTTTTCATAAATTAAAAGAGTTGGACTAGAGGGTCTTTAAAATTACTCCATTTCTAAAATGTTTGACCATAAATGTAAAATGTTTAAAAAGATAAAATCAGTGATCCTGATATATATATAGTAGATGCTCAATAAATATTTGTTGACTGATTAATATGAGACATGTATCAGACGTATGTAGTAGGGTCTAAGATAGTCAAACCTTAGCACTGTTCAAGATTGTTATGATTTCTTAACTTTAACATTTGTATTTGGAGCCAGAACTCAGCAAAGCTGATATAGCAGATATATTTCTTTATATCATCATAAGTTTTCTTCTTTTTCTCCACAAATTCCAGCCATATTGCAGGAATATCCTATTCCTAAAGAATTTTGCTCTTTAAACCAGACATCAATTAAGGTGTTTGGAAGTCATCCTCATGCTAACAACCCCACCCTTCTATGTCAGTGGCTTAAAAAAACACAACAAACTAAACTTCTCATTTTGAATTGATTTGTAGATTCACATGCAATTATAAGATATAATATTAAGGTATTCCATGAAGGCTTCACTCAGTTTCCCTCAATGATAATATCTTGCTTAACTACAGTGTAATATCAAACCTAGGGAACTGACATTGATAAACTTCACTGACCTTGTTCAGATTTCCTCAGTTTTACTTGAACTTGTGTGTGTGTGTGTGTGTGTGTGTGTGTGTGTTTAGTTCTATGCTACATTACCACATGTGTAGATTTATGGAACCATAGTTAAGATACAGAATAGTTACATCACCACAAGGAACCCACATGCTGCTACCTTTTGATAGTAATCTGGGCTTCCACCCCCAACTTTTTCCCTAACTCTTGGCAACCACTAATCTGTTCTTTATCTCTGTAATTTTATCATTTCAAAAATGTTATATAAGTAGAATCATACAGTATGTAACCTTTCGAGATTACCTTTTTTCACTCAGTATAATTCCAAGCCACTGACTTTTAAGACTCAGAAAAATGAAGGTTATAATAATAGACTAAGTTATGAGGGAATTGATATTTTGAATAAGAATTCCTACGTGTTGTCTGTTTTTCTGACCCCCATAACCAAATTGCCTCCTTCTTCTACTACCTATGCCACTTCACACCATGTCAGAAATCTTTTAACCTCAATAAAAAAGCTTTTAACTGAGAAAGTGGAATCAGGATAAGTGGATTGAACCTGATCTATCATCTACCAAATAACTCATTTCTGACAATGAGCTCAAATACAGGGGTTACATTTAATAACCACAAGGGTCTTTTCACCTTGGGAGTTTTATGACTAGGATTATTAAGGTTCCATTAAAAAAACAAAAATGTAGTGGTCATGTTGGCCTCCAGAATTGGAAAGGCAGGGAAAAGGTTTTAATGTAGGGGCATAACACAAAGAAACCAGAACTGGAAAGTAACTAGTAGTGGTGAAGAAACTAACAAAATGTTGGTAGCTTTACACAAAATAAAAATAGATATTATTATCATTGTTTTACAAGTGAGAAAAGAGAGCTCAAGAACTTAAATAATTTGATTAAGGTCACACAGTTGGAGACAGGATTAGGATTTAAGTTTATTTCCAAAGAAGTCTCTCTCTCTCTCTCTCTCTCAAACCAAACCAAACCAAACCAAATCTTTATTAGCACAGACAAGAAAGATGTAAGCATTATGGGAAGGGAGAGTTTCATGTGGGAATGAAGTCTGAATAGACTATATATTAGTTGAGGTGGAGTGGCCATTCTAGCCAGTTTGTAGGAGCTGGAAATGTGTTCTCATATTTAAGTGACGACAAAGAGAATGTTTTTATCTAGGCCACTGATTCTCATAGTATGATCCCCAGACCAGCTTCATTACCCTCACCTAGAAACTTAGAAATGTCAATTATCTGGCCCCAGGCCTACTAAATCAGAAACTCTTGGGATGAAGCCCAGAACTCTGATTTTAACAAGCCCTGTAGATTGTTTTGATGGACACTAAAGTCTGAGAACCACTAGTATCCTAGTGGGAATCTTATATTGGGTCGCATATGAAAGTGAAGGTTTGAAGGTTAGATTTGGGTCATGTTCTTTGGCTCTGGTTCTTCAAGTTGTTAAAGAAAATTCAGCCAAGTAAATTTGAACATCTAATTGGCTTTATTTAGCAATTCATGAGTTGAAGAGCATCCCATCTAGCAACAAAAAGGGCACTCTAAAGGGCTGTACAAAATGGAAGCTTTTTATAGGAAAAAGCGTGGGGCAAGGGAGCTATTACTAAAAGAAAATAAAGGATTATTTTTACTTTTATACCAGGACATCTTTTTGGGGGAAGGGACCAGGCTTGGGTTTTTATCATACAGATTGCCTCTTCTTTCTATTGGTAGAGGAGGTGGTGGTGGTGGGGCAGAGGAGATGGCCCACATGACAGATAACATTATTGGTGTTGATCAGAAAATTCCAGACTAGTTGATTAAGATAGTTCTAGGAGAGGTTGAAACAGCAATTAGATCAAGTATTAAATCTAGGTTAGGTATCATGGTCTTTAGCATAAATGACACCATTTTGGGCTTGTGGCTTTCTTTTTGTCAAAGTGAATAAGGTCTTTCGATGGCCAAAAGGAGTGTTTCTATGTTTAAGAGAATTTCTTAGGAACTGTCCTTCTTCCCCTGGCCTTTGATTCTGACTCACTTGCAAGTGATCTCCTTTGACTCAAACTCTAAATTTTGGTATCTTTGGCCTTGATTCTTGCCTTTAGACACTATTCTCTAAATTTTAGTATACTCTTTGTTGTATTCTGACTTACCTCTGGTAGAGTTTTCCCACACCAGCCCTGGGAGGGTTGGGGGATAAGATAATTCTGACATGAGATGGATTTTGGTATATTTGAAAGGTTTTCCAAACTGAGGGGTTTAACTTATTATTTTAGTTATTGGCTATCCATAAAATACTTTCTTCAGAAGAATCACATGACAAATTTATATTTTTGGAATATTAATTTGGAAGCAATTTGTAAAAGAGATTGGATGGAAGTGATTCATGAAGCTCATGCAGTAAACTAGGCATAAAATGGAAAGAGCATTGTTGCTGGAAGGGAATGAGGGGAAGGGAATAGAATGTGAGAAATATCAGTGAAATCATATGGTTCTTAACTTTTTCTGTCTGACTTATTTCACTTAACATAATAATCTCAAGATCCATCCAGGTTGTCATAAATGGCATTATTTTATCTTTGCTTCTGGCAGAAGCATATGATTCCACTGACACGTGGGATATAAAACTGAAAGCAACAAAGGAACAAGACAAACAAATAAAGAAACAAAAACTCATAGACACAAACAATAGTTTAGTGGTTATCAGAGGGTATGGGGGGGGGGCCCTACCATATTCTTTACCTGACAAACTATATTTGATTTAAGTTTTTTCCTTTTTCTATTCTTTGGGATTTATAATAAGCTTTAAAATTATACATGAAACAGTGCCTAGTTACCCCAAAACACTGAAGCCAGGTTTCATAAGGAAATACTGATAGATCTCTTGAGGCCATCCCTATTAACCTACTGTTTAGATAGATGTCTGAGGAACATACTAATATGCCTATTAGCTTTGTAAGTCTATTTATTTTTTGGGTGAAACAGCAAAAATAATATTTCTTTTTTTCTTTTCTTCTTCTGATTTCCCTACCTGGGCTGTAACTAGCTGAACATTTACAACTCTGAATGATATAATGCAATTAAGACTCTCTATAACATTCTAATTTGCATACCTCATTATATAGAGTGACACCATTAGAAGACATGTGTTGAAGCTTTCAACATGATTATGATATGTGAATGTATTATGGGATGAATATACTTTGCTGAACCAAGATTGTACAGTATTCAAAGGCATACTTAGGTTAGCAGGTGCTTCTTGAGGAAGTGGTTTCTGTGAGCAAGTGCCAATCACATTTTTTAAAAATTTTGTTCTTCTCTATGAACACAAGCACAAAATCCCAAAATAAGGATAAATGCTATAAAATAGAAGTTTTAGAAGACAGTAAATTTTCAGACACAATTAGCTGGGCTTTTTATTCTATTTGTCCCTCCAGATCTGCTGTCCCAGTTGGGTTTGGACAATGGCAGGCACCAACAGTAGAGAGATGGTGAGGTGTTTATTTTCCTGGATTCTTGCTTGTTGGGTCAAGATTTGGCAGTGACTGCATTTGGTGGAGGATTTCCATGAAATGAATGAAGCTTAAGCTTCAGAACCACTCACATGTACAGGCTCATTCCAAGGCTGAGAGAGGAGCTCCAATGATGTCTTCACACGGTCATATATTTTTGTTAAAAGGAAAAAATACATTCTGACATTAAGAAGTATATTTGAGAAGACATTTTAGAATATTTCAATAGTACAAATGAGAAATTTGTATTATTCTCCTGATTAGGAGATCACTGAAGGACACTCTTTTATACCTTGAATATGTTTATTAAAAAACCTGAATGACAACTTAAACAATTAATGAAAAATGAAATATGAAGCAAAAGTGATAAATTGAGTGATGAAATCAGTAGACACTATTCTGATATTGAGACATAAAGCAAAAAATTTTAAGATCATACTAAAAACTGTAATTCATTAAGAGGAAGAGATAAATTATGAATAGAAAGAATGAATAAGCTCTTGAATTGTTTGATAATCTAATTAACAAAGAGTAATGAATCATACAGACACAGTCAAGAAAGATATAAATTTGCTGGTGCTTTGACATGAATTACTGACATTGATGAAGATAATATAAAACTCAAAATAAGACATTATAATGAGGACAATTAAGACAAACTGGTTAATGACTATTGTCAATTAAAACAGTATTTAATATTAGTCACTACACAAAAAAACTTGAAATGCCTTGAAATCTTATAGCTTATATGTGACAGAAACTTGATGGAGGGTTTCCAAAATTTGAATACAAAACAAAGAATTATATGATATTAACAATATGAATTGTGAAGCTGTAAAAACTTTTCTAAACTATCAATGATGAAAAACGAATTCCAATCCATCCTGTTAGAAAAAATGCTGACTTATTTTTATTTTCTCCCTATGAAATTATCTTATAATATTATTAATGAAAAAAGAGTAAAGAATATACAACCAAAAGTGTCAGATCAGACAGAGAAAGACAAATACATATTATCTCACATATATGTGGAAAAAACAAAACAAAACACCAAAACCAAACCCCAAAACTCAGCTCATAGATACAGCAACAGATTAGTGGTTGCCAGAGGTGGGGTGTAGGGGTGGGTGAAATGGGTGAAGAGAGTCAAAATGTATAAACTTCCAGTTATAAAATAAATAAATCATGGAGATATAATGATATAATGTATAGCATGGTCGTTATAGTTAATAATACTGTATTGCGTATTTGAAAGTTGCTAAGAGAATAGAACTTAAAAGCTCTCATCACAAGAAAGAAAATTGTAACTATGCTGACAGATATTAACTAGCCTTATTATTGTGATCATTTACAATATATACAAATATGGAATCATGTTGTACAACTAAATATAATATTATGTCAATTATGCCTCAAAATATCAGAGAAAA
The DNA here is from genome assembly GCF_057876585.1 of Rhinolophus sinicus. NCBI lineage: Eukaryota > Metazoa > Chordata > Mammalia > Chiroptera > Rhinolophidae > Rhinolophus > Rhinolophus sinicus. The sequence continues at coordinate 148,168,251 of NC_142517.1, read as the reverse complement.
GGCATTCTAAAGCGGTGTCTGTTAATTAATAAAATAGTTAATTTTCCATGTTTGTGCTATTAAATTTTTTGTGATATTTTTTATTTTAAAATACTTACCTTTATGCTTAAACTTTATATTTTTAATTTTGCATTATTTTTTATTTAGAGAGTATCCCAAATTGTATAAACTTAAAACCTATAAAACCTGAATCAGTTCTTGTCTCATGGCACCTCTTTACACTGTAGCTGTAACTGGGATCTATGAACAGCACTCTCACCTGGGCTCTGTGGTCCTAAGCGTGATAATCCCTTCTTGCATTTGTGACTCTGAGGGATTCATCACTTTTTGTTGGTTTTTCAGAATCATGGTTTCTCAACCTTGGCACCTTGACATTTTGGTTGGCTAATTCTTTGCTATGGGAGCTGTTCTGTGTAGTGTAAGATGTTTAGTACCATCCTTTGCCTTTACCCACTAGATGCCAATAGTACTTTCCAAGTTGTGACAACCAAAAATGTTTTCACACATTGCCAAGTGGTCCAAAGGGAAAAATCATCACCCCCAGATAAGAACTACCTTCTTAAAACTTTATAAATGGTCCCTTCATTAAAATCCCTTCAAATGCCCCTTTCAGCTTGCCATTTTTTCTAATAAGATGGTTGTAACTACCTTTTCAAAATGATGACTAGAACATATATGAAATTCTGATAAAGGTTAAAAATAGGTGCTTTATCATTGTTTTCTTTAAAATTAGATAACAATTTTGCATTATATTCCTGTATGTGAAATAATAGTTTAGAGCAAATTATTTCTAAATATTAAGTAGATTAAAAGAAAGGAAAAATAGATGTACAAATAACCAATATAAAAAGGAAAATACATTCTGGTAAGAAAAATGTAACATCAATAACTAAAGATGGTGAAGAAATAAACTAGAAAATAATTGAACATGTTCTGAAAATTCAAGCAAATAAAGCAAGGAACATTATAGAAGGAATAAAAGAAAGATAGGTTGAGGTAGGGCTTTCAGTGATAGCAGATGAAGGAGGTTGGCAAATCTTTTCCCTTAAAAAACAACTATACATTTTTTTTTGCTATTGACTTATAGGCATTTCTTATAAATTTTGGAATTTAACTCTATTAGATATATGGTTTGCAAAAATTTTCTCCCATTCCATAAATTGCCTTTTCACTATAGCGATTATTTTGTTTGTCGTGCAAAAACTTTTTAGATTGAGGTAGTCCCACTTGCCAGTTTTGCTTTTGTTGCTTGTGCTTTTGTTATCATATCCCTGAAATCATTGCCAAGACCAGAGTCTCAAAGCTTTTCCCCTATGTTTTCTTCTATGAGTTTTAGAGTTTCAGGTCACATGTTTTAAGTCTTTAATCAATTTTGAATTAATTTTTATGTATGGTGTAAGATATGGTGTAAGGGTCCAGTTTCATTCTTTTGCATGTGGAGATCCAGTTTTCCCAGCACCATTTGTTGAAGAGACTGTCCTTGCCCCATTGTGTATTCTTCATGCCGTCATTGAAGATCAATGACCTTATATGTATGGACTTACTTCTGGACTCTCTATTCTGTTCCATTGGTCTGTATGTATGTCTTTATGCTAGTACTATACTGCTATAATTCCTATAGCTTTGTAATATAGTAGTTCTCACTTACCTGTGTTTTCACTTTCTGTGGTTTCAGTAACCTGAGGTCAACTACAGTCTGAAAATATTAATTGGAAAATTCCAGAAGTACACTATTCATAAGTTTCAAATTGCACAATGTTCTGAGTAACATGATGAAATCTTGCTCCGACTCACTCTGTCCCACTGGGGACATGAATCGTCTTTTGTCCAGTGTATCCACATTGTATCTGCTACCCACCCATTAGCCACTTGGTAGCCCTCTTGGTTATCAGATCAACTGTCAGGGTATCACAGTATTTGTGTTCAAGGAACCCTTAGAGTCGCCTAATGCTATGTCATTCACCTTATTTTGTCTCCTCACATATGTATTGTATCTTCTCATATCATCACAAGCAGAAGAAGGGTGAATATAGTACAATAAGATAAAAATTAAACTTTATCATAGGTATGTGTGTATAGGAAAAAACAGTGTATATAGGGTTCAGTACTACCTGTGGTTTCAGGCATTCACTGGGAGTCTTGAACATATCCCTCATGGATAATGTGGGACTATCATATATTTTGAAATCAGGAAGTTTAATGCCTCCAGCTTTGTTCTTCTTTCTCAAGATTGCTTTGGCTGTTTGGTTTTTTTTTTTTTTTATGGTTTCATATAAATTTTAGAACTGTTTTTTCTATTTCTGTAAAACATACCATTGGATTGTGATATAGCTTGAATTGACTCTGTAGATCACTAGGGTAGTATGGACATTTTAACACTATTAAGTCTTCTAATTCATGAATATGATGTCTTTTCATTTATTTGTGTCCACTTTAATTTCTGTTATCAATGTTTTGTAGTTTTCACTTTTCTGTCTTTCATCTCCTTTGTTAGGTTTATTCCTATTTTTATTCTTTTTGATGCTATTGAAGATGGCATTGTTTTCCTAATTTCCATTCCAGATAGTTCATTGTTAATGTATAGAAATGCAACTGATTTCTGTGTGTTGATTTTGTATCCTGCAACTAAATTAATTTTTTAGTTTCAACAGTTTTTTTGGTGGAATGTTTAGGGTTTTCCATATATAAGAGTGAAACCACAATGAGATATCAGCTCACAATTGTTAGAATGGCTGTTATCAAAGAAACAAAAGACAAGAGTTGGCAAGGGTATAGAGAAATTGGAATCCTTGTACACTATTTGTGGGAATGCAAAATAGTGCCCTTGGTATGGAAAACAGTATGGAGATTCTTTAAAAAATTAAAGATAATCTACCACACAATTTAGCAATCCCACTTCTGACTATTTATCTAAAAGAATTGAAATTAGAATCTCAAAGAGATATTAGCACTCCCAAATTCATTGCAACACCATTCACAATAGCCAAAATGTGAAAACAATCTAAATGTCCATCAAAGGAAGAATTGATTAAAAAAATGTGGTGTATACATACAATGAAATATTATTCAGCTTTAAAATGAAACATTCCCATATGTGACAACATGGATGAACCTTGAGGTTGTTATGCTAAATAAAATAAACCAGTCACAGGAGGACAAAATACTGTATGAGTCTACTTACATGGGGTATCTAAGAGTCCAATTCATACAAGCAGAGAGCATAATGGTAGCTGAGAGTCTAAAGATGGGGGAGGAGGGAAATGAGGAGTTGCTAATTAAAGGGTATAACGTTTCAGTTATGCAAAAGAATGAGTTCTAGAGATCTTCTGTATAACACTGTGCCTACAGTTAACAACCCTGTAGTTCACATTATTTTATGTTGGAACTCTGAATGCTTTTCTCATAAGATCAAGAACAGTCAAGTATGTATGCTCTCAGTACTTGTATTTACCACTGGACTGAAGGTTCTAGCCAGAGCAATAAGGCTAGGTAAATTAATTAAAGTCATCCAAATCGGAAATGAAGAAGTATAACAATTTTTATTTATAGCAAACATGATCCTGTATGTAGAAAACACTAGAGAATATACTAACCAAACAAAAACCACACCAAATCTACTAGAACTTATGAGTTCAACTTTTATGTACTAGGGCTGTTTTCTTCTCGGCCTTTCTTCTCCACTTTTCCTCAGCCTGGTTAGCACAGTAATAAAGCCAGAGCAGGGCTAGCTGTGAAAACCATCAGTTTCATTGCCAGAGAGGGCTGGCTTTGGAATGGAGGGTGAAAAACCTAAGCTCAGTGGTGTTAGTAAAAATAGTAAACTTGGAAGAAAATGAATGGAGAAAGCCTACAGTTCTTCTAGACCTATGTTATAGTCCTGTTTAGGGCAAGGAGCAAACCAGCTGACACGAAAAATATTTAATAGTGAGATCCTGGAAATGTGATAACAACTGAAGGGCTAGATAAGCTCTCCAAACCTTGCTGGCTGACTGGGAGAATGCACATGTAAGCAGGAAAGACCCCAGAGAGCCTTGTAAGAGTAAAAGCCAAGAAGACTTGAAAGGAGCTCTACAACCTACACACATTAGCAGAGGGTGGAAGTCTTATTTGCTCAAGATGTTTGAACACATTTTCTGATCAAGCATTAGTTGACTGCTATGCAGTCATGATGACTCTTGAGAAACTAGGCTAAAAAATACAAATAAAAAAATTGAGCAGAGACATGAATTCCCACACTGCAGAGAGAAGAAAGCTTTCACAGATTAAATCCAGAGTTTCTAGACATTATCTAAAATATCTAGTTTTCAAAAAAATTTATAAAAGAATGCATAGACCCCAAAAAATTATTTTTTCTGAGTATGTTTCCTTTATTCAGGAAAAAAATAAACAGCCAACAAAAATGGTCTCTGAGTTAGCACAGATATTGTATTTAACAGAAGCGATGTCAAAGCAGCTATTATAAATAGAAATAAAAGAAACATGCAACTATGTTTAAAAAATTTAAGGAAAATATGGTGATGGTGACTCAATAAATATGGATATAAATAAAAGGAATAGAAACCATAAAATAGAACAAAATGGAAAGTACAATAACCAAAATGAAAAATTCACTAGATAGGCTAAACAGCGGGGTTGAGCTGGCAGAAAAATCAGTGACTTTGAAGATAGAGCAAAAGCAATTAACCAATCTGAAGAACAGAGAGAAAAAAATTTCAGGAAAAATGAACAGAACTTAGAGACCTGGATGATATTAAATATACTAACACACGTGTAATAAATGTCTCAGAAGAAGAGGATAGAGAAAAAGAAATAGAAATAATTATTTGAAGAAATAATGGCCGAAAATTTTCCAAAATTAATGTCAAACATTAATCTACAGATCTAGAGCCCTCAATGAATCTCAAAGTAAACAAATGAATATACACCTGGACACATAATTGTTAAACTGTTGAAAGGAGCATAAGATAAATACTCATCACATACAGAGCAACTACAAAATGTTTAATAAGTGACTTCTCCTCAGAAACAATGGAGACCAGAATGCAATGAAATGATACTTAAAGTGCAGAAAGACATAAAAAATGACTTTATTAACCATGAATGTTATTTTCAGCTAAACTATCCTTCATATATGAAGGAGAAATAAAGATAATTCTAAGTGAAGATTAAGAGAATTCGTTGTTAGACCTGTCTTACAAGAAATACTAAAGGAAATACATAGGATGAAAGAAAATGACACTAGATGATAAATTGAATCTATAGAAAGTAATGAAAAGCACCATGTTCGTATAAGACTTCGTAAATATAAATTTTTTAATTTCTTTAAAATGTATGATTTTAAAACAATAATGTAACACTATACTATTTATTTTATAATATGCATAGGTGAAATGTATGTTAGCAAAATAAAACAAAGGAAAGTTATTGGAGCAAATTTCTTATATTTTACTGGAATTAAGGCAATATTAACATGAAGCAGATTATGAAGTTAAGATGTATACTGTAATTTACAGAGCAACCACTAGGAAAATAATTGAAATATATAGTTAAAAATCAACAGAAAAATGACAATACACTGCAAATATTGATTTAGTACAAAAGAAGTCAGTAAAAGAATAACTGAGGAGTACAAATGGCATATATAGAAAACTAATAGTAAACCAGCAGATGCAAATTTAACCATATCAATAATTACATTAAACACAAGTTTTAGATAGTATCCGTTAACATAATATGCTATATTATTAGAATAAAGGACAAAAATCATATAATCATTTCAATGGATGCAGAGAAAGCACTTAACAAAATCTGATATCAATTTATGGATTAAAAATTCTAAAGAATTTAGGAATAGGAAGGAATTTCTACAACTTGATAAAGGGCATCTATGAAAACCCTGCAGTTAACATTATTTTATGTTGGAACTCTGACTGCTTTTCTCATAAGATCAAGAACAGTCAAGTATGTATGCTCTCAGTACTTGTATTTACCACTGGACTGAAGGTTCTAGCCAGAGCAATAAGGCTAGGTAAATTAATTAAAGTCATCCAAATCAGAAATGAAGAAGTATAACAATTTTTATTTATAGCTAACATGATCCTGTATGTAGAAAACACTAGAGAATATACTAACCAAACAAAAACCACACCAAATCTACTAGAACTTATGAGTTCAAGTTTTATATACTAGGGAAAAAAATGAAATTAAAAAATCAGTTCCATTAACAACAGAATAAAAAATTGCTCAGGAATAAATTAAACCAAGGAAATGCAAAACATATTCAACAAAAACTTTACAATATTGCTAAGAAAAATCAAAGAATGTCTATATAAATGGAAAGACCATATCATGGATTGGAAAACACAATTGTTAAGATGGCAGTCATCCCCAAAGTTATTTGTGTAAACATAATTACTATCAAAACCCAGGAAAGCTTTCTTCTTATTTATTTATTTTTTTGGTAAAAGTGAGAATGATTTCAAAAATTTATATAGAGATGCAAAGGACTTAGAATAGCCTAACCAGTTTTGGAAAATAAATAGTTTTGAAAAAATTAAAAAGTACCTAATTTTGAAACTTTCTGTGAAACAGTAGTAATCAAGGAAGTTTGGTATTAGTGTAAGGATAGACATATATATCAATGAAACAGTATTAATAGTCTAGAAATAAACCTTTATAATTACAGATAGTGGATTTTCAACAAAGGTGCCAAGGCAAATTCAGTTGTGAAAGGATAGACTTATCAACAAATTACACTGGGACAACGGATATATTCATGCTAAAAAACAAATGTAGACCCTTATTTCACGTGATACATAAGAATTAAATAACGTTGGATCATTACACCTAAACATGAAGCTAACATGATAAAACTTCTACAAGAAAACAAAAGGGAAAGTCTTTGTGACCTTGGGGTAGGGAATATTTCTTAAATGTAGCACCAAAAGCAGAATCCATAAAAGAAAAAAAAATGATAGCTTGGACTTGATAACGCTTTTAGCTTTTCAAAATACACCATTAATAAAATGAAAAGATAAGTCACAGACTGGACGAACATATTTGCAAATCGTATATTGGATAAACTATTTGGGTCTAGAATGTACAAAGAATTTCTACAACTCAAAAATAAGAAGATAAGCCATTTAATTAAAAAATGGGCAGATTATTTTAATAAACATTTCACCAAAGAGGACATCCATGTAAATTGATAGTCAACATCATTAAACATTAAGGAAATGCAAATTATAATCACAATGAGTGGCTATAATTGAAAAGATTGGCAATGTCAAGTGTTGGTGAGGATGTAGAAAAACTTGAACTTTCATAAATTGCTGGTGGGAATGTAACGTCGTACAGGTACTTTGGAAAACAATTTGGTAGTTTTTAAAAAAGTTAAACATAAATTCATCATATGTTTTAGTAATCCTATTCCTACTATCTACTCAAGAGAAATGCAAACATACATCCACATAAGACTTGCACACTAAGGTTCATAGCAGTAATATTCATGAGAACCAAAAACTAGAAACAATCCATGTGTCCATCAAGTGAGAGTAGATAAACAAAATGTGTTGCATCCATATAATGGAATACTATTCAGCTGTAAAATAGAGGAGACTATTGACACATGCTACAATATGAATGAACTCGAAAACATGCTCAGGGAAAGAAGTCAGACACAAGAAAACACATCTTATTTGATTCTGTTTAAATACACTTTTCAGAGGAAGCAAATCTATAGAGACAGAAAGCAGATCAGTGGTTGCCTGGGTCTGAGGGTGGAAGGGGGGTTGACAGTAAATGAGTATGAGGGTGATAGAAATGTCTTAAAATAGGTTGTGGTGATAATTGTACAATTCTATCTATTTGCTGAAAAGCATTGAATTGTACAATTATAATGGGTGTAATTTTATGGCCTATAAATTAAACCTCAGTAAAGCCATTTAAAAGACAGGCAGGTCATCATGTTGGTCGGCAATTGATGCTTTTCTGCACAAGTGAAATGGAAATGATGTTTCCATTTAGCCACAGAACTCTAGCTAGCTTATGAAATTCTCAATAAGTTTCAATTCATTATATTTGTTTGAATTTTTCTGTTAATATTTGCAAATTATGCTTTGTAGGCGGAAGGGTATAGAGTAAGTAGTTATCTTTCAAAGTTCTGAGTGAGCGTAACCGTGGACGTATTCGAGAGAATGGCCCTTTAGGTTGGAAAAGGATACAGACATGCTCCTTAGGATTTCACCATGTTGTGCTTTGCCATGTTAGGTTTGCCCAATTTTATTATATCCATTTTTGATTTCTGATTTTCCAAGTTCAATGACTTGGCTTAACACTCCTTTGGTTCAGTCTTTCTTCACAATTGATCTGATGATGATTGGTAAACCAGTATTTGTTGACATATATAACAAAGTGTTTTTCTTTTATGTTCATAGTATGCACACTGGCTTGCATTTATTACATTAGGCTCTGTGTATCTTGTCTGGTTAACATTAACATGACTTAAGCATTAGCATGGTTTAGTTTGGATTTGCACAAATGTGTCCTGTGTCCATACATCAAGTGTTTAAAACTGATTTGCAGGTGTCAGCCATTCCCCTTTCAATCAGGTTAGATAATGTGACTTGGGAGGCAGACTGTTTATTAGCATACTCTCTGATCAATCTAATAAACTTTAATTCAGTTCAGTTAAGCTTATTCCTCCCCAGAGTGTAGTGTGACTTTCTCCAACTTGTTGAGGTAAACTCTGATCCCACAACACTCAATGCAGCCCAGATGAACCTTATCCAACATTTTCCCCACAACTGCAAATTATACTAGCGGCTGCCAATATACAGCCTCTACTCCAGTCTCCTACTTCATTATTCATTTACCAACTCACCAGGTACACTTTTCTAGAGATTAAAACCATGGAGTTAATGCAGAAGCTACTGAAATTAATTATAGCCACTGAGATGAATACTTGAAGTCATCTGAAAATTCTAATAGAAAAACAGATCAAAGTTTCCTAGTGAAGGTTTTTTCAGTTTGGTAAGATTGTTAATGTGTGTGGACTCAATAAGCTATTAAATGCATTGCATCTAGAGTGATATAATTTATCTCAATAAAAATAAAATAAAGTTAAAACCAATGAAGTTTAGACAAAACATATATTTCACTATTATATATCTGTAACATTTTCTTTTCAGCACTTAAGCTATTTATTTATTTTTCAATTATAGTTGACATTCAATGTTTTTTTTATATTCGTTTCAGGTGTGCAGCATAGTGGTTAGACATTTATACAATTTAAGAAATGATTCCCCCTTGATTAGTCTACATAATACCTACCTGGTGAAACACTTTCATGTTATTTTCTAAAACAGAAGCATTTGTGTTCCTTTTTGGTGAAACTGTCTTCTACTATCCCTAATCCCCCATTAAACCTCTGTATTTGGGCTTGCCCCCAATTTTTTTTTTTCTATTTTGGGACTTTGAGGGGACATGGTACAGTAAAAAGAATGTGGATTTTTGAGTCAAACAATCACAGGTTTAAATTTTACTTACCATAAACAAATATTGTTCCACTAGGCAAGTCACTAACATCTCTGTGCCTCAGTGTCCCTATGTTAGAATGAGGGTACTAAAATCTATCTCAGCAAGTGCTGTGAGGATTAAAAGCAATGTCCATAGAACACTTGGCACAGTAGGTGCACAACAAATATTGACTGAGGCTCTTTACTTTCTTTTCCTTTCCTTTTTCTTCACCATTACAACTTTTGCATGTCTACATAAAATAAATTTATTGGTAGTCATGATGTCCTTTTCCTTCGTTATAAAGCCTCTCTCAATCTTGTAGAGAAATAAGATAACATTTATTCATTAATTCAATGACTATTTGTGTGCTCCCATCATGTACTGGGTACTGTTTTAGATGCTGAATATTAGTTATGAACAAAACTAAAATCTCTGCCCTCATGGATTATACACACTAGTAGCTATGAGCAATCATGTGGATTTAGCGCTTTTTAAAACCCAAGTTGATATAAAATCGAGTAGTATTTCAACACTCTTGAAAGTGAGTTGCCAATGATATGATTGTTGAGTGACTTGACTTTAGCAAAAAGTGGCCCTTTGTATATAAAGTCTGACACCAAATGTTTTAGATAGTTTGAAGACAGTACTGAAAAAAAAAAGGAATAAATGAACATTTTTCACTAAATCTTACTTCACTTTCTCTTTAAAACAACCATTCAAGGCAGGTCTTATTTTTCTTCTATTTGTAATAAGGAACTAAAACTGAAAAATTGGAAAAAATCTTGCGTGAGTTATATAGCCAGAAGGTAGTAGGTCTGCTTGTCTTCAAAACCCATCTTTTTGATGCTCTATCAAGATATGTGGCAGCACAAACTCAGTAGACAAGCACCAGTTCTTAACAACGCTAAATAAGGTTACCTCTGTCTTTGTTACCTGTGGCTTTCTCTATCAGTACCCTGTTCTTGCTCACTGTCATTATTTTAATAGCTCAACCAGGGTTATCATCAGGCACAGATTCTCTACAGAGTGGAGGCAGAAGTAGATGATTTCAAGGGTTGCTTCCAGTCTTGTGATTTATGATTTTTATGAGTTAGTAGCTTAAAACTTTATTCTATTTATTTGCATTTTAAAGTCAGTGGATACTGTTTAACCCAAATGAATTAATTTCTGAAGAAAGAATTTCCACATGATGGCACAGGGGAATAAGGGAGATATTTTATGTATGGGGCAGACACAACTTAGTGGGCCCTGGTCTACTCCTACAGAGTAGGAAATCACCCACTCTGTGTGCTCCGGTCCTGGTTGTGCATTACTTAGGTCTTTAGAGAGAGCAGTGGTTTGGACAAACTTCGAAGTTCTTGTATATAGGAAGGATAAAAGATACAGTGCTGATCTTACACACCGCTGCATCATAACAATTTAAAAACACCCCTCAGATGACAGAAATCAGTGAGTCATAGAGTGTGCTCACTGAAATTATTTTGCTGGACTACCCAAATGAAGTATTTGTCTTGAATAGATTCAATTCACTTAAAAGGTATATCAAAACACACATCACCAATAACACATCTCTATTTCATTATAATTACACAAACTTTTAAATGAAAACAGATGACAATTTCAATGGCAAAACTTGATTTTAAAAAGATGCATCTAATACAATTACAGACATATACTAATATCTTCTAAGCCTAGAAAAACCAATTGTAACCACACAGAGAAAATGTCATGTATATCTTCTCTCCAAAAAACAAAAAAAAAATCTTTGCACCAGAAATGGTCTCTTTTGTATTATTTGGTCAGCACAGAAGAGAAATTGACTTCCATAAAGAGCCAACATTTCCAGCTTTCCCTCTTCCCTAATTATATGGAAAGTTACTCTGAAGTCAGACTACTTTTATGCATTAATTAACCTGATTCCCCCATGCAAATATTTAACAAACATCCAGGAAACAAATATTCAGACATTGATTGAATTAAACAAATATTCAGACATTGATTGAATTAAACTGAACCCATAATCCAGATTCCACATGCTGTTTATTTTTTCCTCACCTAAAGTGGATGGGCGGGTGTGGGTTTGACTTTTCTTATACCTCTGGGGGTTTTGCGCATTATTTAGTTCAATTGATTCCCCTACAAACTGACAGTCTGATAGACAAGGAGCATATTTATTTCTTAGTCAGAGAAATGGGCTACAATCGGGAACACCAGGGCTGATTTTTTTTCAACATAACGTAACCTCTATTTTTCATTTAAATCATGTTTAATCTTTAGAAAATCATAATACGACAATAGGAGTTATAAAAAAAAAGTCAAGATAGATATAATACCTAAGCATGTTTTTGTTTATGTTAATAAAAATGTTTGAATACCAACAGTGTTACACACACCAGCAATAAATCATCATGGTTGCCTTGGGAAAATGTAGATGGTTTGTCCCAACTTGGTAATAAATTGTACCAAAAGCAGAGGAAGAAAAGGCAAGGCAAACACTTTTCTTTATATTGTGATAAACCTTAAAAATATAGCATCTCTAAAGATTTTGTTTTACTATTACCCTTTCTTCTTCCTCTATCCCCCTTTAGCTTCCTCCTTTCCTTTATTCAAAAAGTACTTATTGAGAATATGCTATATTTCAGGCTATATACTAGACACTGGACAAGTTATTCTTTATATACATAGCATTTTGGGCGGGAGGGAAAGGAAGGAGGGACAAGAGGAGGGTGTGAGAGGAATGAGAGAGGTGGAAAGAAAGAACAAAGACAAAGACAAGGGCAAGCTGTTAATATTAATTTACATTATATTAAGTTTTATTTCCCATTGAATTGGTTATTTTAGTCACTTGACAAGTATTAATTGAGCAAATACTGTGTTGCAGGCGCTGTCCTATGGACTGGGGATACAAAGTTAAGAAAGACTTGCAAATTCCTGTTCTCAAGGAAGGCACAGCCTGGGGGACAGAGACAGAGGTAAATAATCAGAACAGTCAGGGTGTGGGGAAGTGTGCAGGGCAGCCATGCACAAAGAACAATGCGATCATAGAAAGAATGCACCTAAGTCACATGCCGAATTTACTTGGAGAAGGCCAAAAGTAAAACAGAACAACACAAAGCAAAGCAAAGCAGAGCACTTTTACGTACTTGCCCAATTGGCCTAGATAAAAATGGAAGGATTTAGTGAGAAAAGCTGAATGATATGGCTAAATGTTTTTGGTCTTATCAGTCTGCAAATCCCATTATTATTTTAAACATGTAAAAGTAAATTAACTGTATCATGTTTTAATGCTTACAGACTGCCAACTAACTTTACAGATATATACAGATATATATCCTGCATGATTATATTGTGTAGCAAGTCTAATTTATAGACTTATAAGTATTGCTCAGTTTCTTTGAAAAGTCCCACATTATTTTACCATCAAAGCAATTATCAATAATTCAATAACAATTTTAACCAAATGGAACAAACTTCCTGATATCTTAAGTCTGTTAACTGGAGTTATTATTCTAATGAAGTGGTTTTTTTATTTGTAATTATGTAATTGGCAGTTCCTATAAAAAAAAATCAGCTCTGCCAATCATCATACTATTATGTGGTGGTATGGTAACCTTGATTCAAAGTTGAAACTGAAATGTCTTTCTTTTCCCTGAGTGCACAGGGGAACAGGCAAACAATGCACTTTACATAATTTTCTTCCATAGGCTGAGGCATTAAGTGAACAGCTGTATCCCAGTGTGTGAACTGTGCATAAAACAAGAGTGTTTTAAATGGCTTCCAGTAAAAAAACAACAACAATCCTTCAGTTTCAATGTTGGTTTGTACAAATGATCAAAGTAGTCCTGTTGTGAATAAATTAACCACCACTCTAAAGTTATTTTATAACCAAGGAAATAAATATTAAAGAAATAGAATTTTTATACACTACAATGTAGAAAATGTGTGTAGTTTTACTAAAAAATGTTAAGATTAAAGCAAATTACCCTAAATTAGATATTAAAACTGTTCAATGATGGTATATAATAAGAGTAAAATGGTACAGTTTTTTTTATAACTCTGATTTTGCAAATTTGTATCTACTAAATATAGCATTCGACTTAAGGTAGCATTCGCCCCGTGAGGAGAGAAGCCACTGTTAAGCAAGATATTAATTCATGTGCAGAGATATGCCAGAGATTGTTGAATAGAAAACATAATGAAAATCCTGGAATTACTTCTAGCTTTTGCCATTTTAGCTTCATCATTATAAGAGAAGTCTGGTACTAATTCTTTCTAGCAAATTTAATAATAATTAGGTAATTGAATCTCCAACTCATAGCATTTTTTTCCTTTGGTATCACATATTTAAAGCTTCTCTGAAGCCTAAGTATGAGGAGTTTCCTAGGAATGTATCTTACCAAAATTAAGCCCTTTTATATTAAACCCACTTTCATTAGCTCATGAGAATTGTCAGAATAATGGCTTTACCATTCCTGACATGCTGTTTGTTAATATGAGACACATATATTTTTATTTATTAACTAAATCCAATTTAGGCTAATGATTACGACATTTGTTTATTATGAAATTTTATTATAAAGAGCTTTTATTAATTCTAACATTTATTTTATTTTTTTGTCATCTAATCATAGTCATCTAATCACCCCATAGATGGTGACTCTGGTATCCACTTTGTAACACACAACAAATCCATTTTCAAGATTCACAGGTGAGTTTGTCATAAATCTATTTGTACTTTCCTAATTTCTAGGCTAGTGAAGATAGAAACATTTGATATTAATTTGTTCAAAGTGACATGACAACAAATCTCTAGCTAAAAAGTCCCCAGTTTATAAAAATAGCATCTTAACTAATAATACATTACCAATAATATCATACTATGTCTGTAAACAATAATCACATTCAGTGGAAGAATGGCAAACACATAAATGTTGATATATAAGTGCTGCAAAAATACTTGCAAATTTTAAAGTGATAATTACTGTGGCAATTTTGCTTTGTCGATGAGATGTTTTCAAACAGATTCAGAAATGTCTGTTCTTTTAAAATCAATATTCCACATTTTCAAATGCCATAGGGAATAAAGATCCATGGCAATTGCTGAGAACCTGTAAGAAGCCCATTTTATTTTGAGTTTATTTCACTTACACTTACATGTAATCGAGTTTGAGTCTGATCATTGCTTTAGTTCATGCAGTGTTATTATAGTAGAAGCCATTATACTGTAGTTAGTATGAAGGTCCATCTGGTTCTTGACTAAATCTGTAAACTGGTACTTTTTTAACCTGCTCATTGAACATTCTCATCTCTGCTAACAGAGTTCTTTTTCACATTGTCCAACTGGTCACCTCTTGCTTTGTTGATACAAACAAAGCGTCTCGGGGAAGGTTTCTCTCCTTCCCCGCAGCCTCTGCTTTCTGATAGGGTTTTTGTTTGTTTGTTTTATTTATTGTTTTTGTCCAGTTTTATTGAGATATAATTGACATATAACACTGTATCAATTTAAGATGTGCACATAATGGTTTGAGATATATAGGAAATGATTACCACACTAAGTTTAGTTAACATCCATCACCACACATAGTTAGAAATACTTTATTTTCTTGTGATGAGAACTTTTAAGACCTGGTAAGATTAATCAGTTCCTGTGAAACACTTGTGACTGGCAGTTTCATGGTTGTATTTGCCTCATTATATTTTGGTCTGGGCATCTTCCTGACTAGATTGTCTCCCCTACCATACTGAACTTTCTTTTTTGTTTGTTTGTTTGTTTTATGAACTTTCTGAAGAAAAAGATTTCTATTTTAGTTATCTATTCCCTGACCCCCCCATGCTTAGAACAATTTCTGGTGTGGTAAAAGGTCAATATTAATATATATTTATTGCATCAAAAACAGTGTAATTGGCCATCCTTATAAAAAATCATTATAATATCTAGAAGTGACAAGGTAAGTTGGACCACAAGCCATGATATGATTAAACATCATGAAGTACTCCATACGACAATGCATCCATTAGGTAGATGTGGCTGTACAGTCGTCTGTTTCTTTAAGATTTTTTCAAAAAGAGCCTTATTTTCTCTTTATTTTCACTGAATTTAGAACCTATATGACTTTTCTCCATATATCAATTCTTGTCCTGCCTTTTTGTGTGTGTGTGTTAATGACTAAGAAGGACACATCCTGTAGGAATACTCTGAAAACTCCATCAAGCTTCCAAACTGGAAGAATTTTGCCAAGTTATGCACATCTTAAGCTTTTTCTCTTATAAAGCCAAGAAATATGAAACTTAGTCGCAGGTCTCATGTATGGTTTTATGAGGAAAAGGAAAATGCAGTAGTTAGTGTTCCTATGGCAATGAGGTTTCAGTTCTGACTTCTTTCCCAGCTTTACAACCAGTGAGCCATGGCTGTGGATTCCTCAGTCAACAGACAGCTGGTGGAGCCTCTTAGGACTGAACAGTTGCTGTGACAAAAATCTTTGTTGGATCTGCTTTACTCCCTTCTTCTCTGTTAATTCTCACTTGTGTTAAAGAAAAACCCATGCTTATGTACTGATAATGTGGTAGATTTTTCATAGAGCTTGCTTTCCTTTCATATACATGTAACCCATCTCTTTTTTATTTCCTTGTGCTTAACTTATGAATCAGCCTGCGTTTTGCAGGCTCCTATCGTATCATTCAGAAAAAAAAAGTCTGAAAATCAGAGCATCATTTCTGGAACAGTAGCTCAAACTCTCTGAGGGATGGCATTGCAATGAGGCCACAAATCAGGCATCTTAGGCACCTGATGCTGTATCCACAATGTCAGTGGACTAACAGTATCATACATTAGAATTCCGTTTTGACTCATTAGAGGCTATGTTCCTTAGAGGCTGAATTTAGGCCACAGCAAAAGATCTCTGACACAAGAATCCTTCCCACTCACATACTGCATCACTTCAGATTAAATGAAAAGTTGGTGGCTAGATCTGTAAAAGGCAGCATTTTATGTCTGGGGGCTAAAGATAGCTCCACCCAAGTCCATGTGTCCAATTGTTTATGGAGAAAGAGCTGTAAGAAGCAGGGGCAAGGAGAAGCAGGTTCAATTCTACTTACACCAGGTTTAATTTAAGAGTAGTAGTTTCTCTCTCTCTCTTTTAATTTTTTTTTGCAGTTGTGGGGTTCAGGATGTTTTCTTTTTCTCTGAGAACAACTTTTTAATTAACATAAAGTAAAATAGACTATTTTCGGCGTACAGTTTTATGAGTGTTAACACATGTATAGATAGATACCATTTATGACCACCACAGTCAGGATGCAGAACCGTTCCCTCACCACAAGACACTCCCTCCTGCTATCCCTTTAGAGTGCCCTCTGCTCCCGTCCCTAACTTCTGGCAACTACTGATCTGTGCTGTGTCGCTACAGTTTCATAGTTTTGAGACTATCTGAGCCCACTAGCAAATGATAGTATGATGTAAGTCTCTTGCATGGACCAATAAATTAGCAACTTTGGGCTGGAGAGCTAATGAGGGAGGTGGTTCCAAGGAGGGGAGTCTAAAGAATCACTTCCTCATAGTTCATATGCCCTTCTGGGTGCGTCTCTTCAACCTCGTTTTCTCTCCTTATTAATACAGAAGAGCCAGGAAGACTAATTAAAATCTCCTTTCCTCTGTCCTCTAGCAAAGATTCTAGGAAGGCAGTATTACATTTATGTAATGAAGGGGAGCAGGGAACTTTTTTTTTTTTCTTAAATGTTGTGTAGACCTGAGAAACATGACCTGGTATTTTGATAATATTGGACAGTATTTAGACAGATACCTAGATGTCTCTTTGCAGCTTTTAAATACAGTACAGGTGTCTTTCCAGCCACAGAGAGAGCTACCTAATAACCCAATTCCTTAGGATTTTCCTCACCTTGGCCGTGCATCTTACCAGGGAAGTGAAGAGCTCTGCTGGCTGGGCCGTGGCCTCTTTTTCCTGCATTCTTCGTTCAGTTTGTACAGAGGACAATGACTGATCACAGCACCAGCAAATCCCCAATTGATAGAAATAACTGAGTTCTTAGGCTTCATTAATAGAAGTAGAGCATATAGAAAAGGGGAGAGTGACAAGCTTGCTACAGAATACCTGGAATATTGTGCTTGGTTTGGGGGCCCTGTTTTATAGGTGCTATTGAACAACAAACTGAAGAATTAAAGTGAGTTGAAAAAGCTACTGAAATGCAAAACAGGTTAAGAAATTGCATATAATTGGTTTGAAAAAGGAAGACTCACAGCTCTGTGATTGTCTTCAAACAGCTCTCATGCAGAATAGGATTTAGATTTAGTCTCTGTTACCCCCAGAACAGTGATTCTTAAGTTTTATGAATCATAGACACTTTCGAGAATGTGATGAATGCTTTGGATATTTGATGCAGAAAAATGCACACACATTATATGTACATATCTATATATATTCCCATATATATAAGGAATTTTAAGGACCACTATGCATACATTTTTAAGAAACCCTCAAATGCACCTTCTTTTTATAGGGTGGATATAGAAAAACCAGAGTAGCAGATTTTAATTTAGAAATGGTAGTACTTTCTAGTGATTTGAGCTTTCTGAAGCTGCATTAGGCTGCTTAAGGAGTTAATAAGCTCTCTGTCACTGGGCAAGTTTAAGCAGAGGCTGTGGCTCCTTGATGGTTATGTTGAAGAAGAATCTTATAAATACGGTGGAATTTTGGCTAGATGAATTCTAATTCCTTTAAAGCCTGAAGAATCATTTAGATTCTATGAGTTTTATAGTAAAAGCGTCATATAACATGATTGGTCTATAAGACATGGTAATCCTCTTCACAGACACCAGCGTTCATGTATGGCTTTATAGAGTATTTGACTTATTTTAGGACTTCTGCTTGATTTCCTCTTGGTCTGCCCCATAATTTTCATGATCTCCACTTAGAGTTCTTTCTGGGTTTGGCTCTATGGACCAGTACCCATGTTCATGTAGTAATAAAGCTTTAAAACTGAGATATAAAGTCATATGTTATCAAATTTCCTTAACTTATTAGTTCCTAAAGAATAGAAACTGGAGTGTTTTAGGTTGATTTTGTAGAGAGATCTGCTCCATGGGGTTATCAAAGTCACTCTGTGACTCACTGCCATCCTTTGCCTAATTATATTTTCAAGGAGCGTTTGTGTCAGTTTTTCTAATGACTTTATGTTGTTTTATGAGAAAGAGAATGAGACAGAGAGAGATAGAGAGAGAGAGAGAGAGATTGATTTGTAAATTCTGGTCTCTTTTAGCCAGAACTTCTTAATACCTACCTACTATATTGCTGAACTAAACAAACAGATTTAGTCTCTGTTTTTCAATCCTTGAGATTTTTTCCAGACCCCAGAAGTAACAATGTTGCTTAATGATAAGTATACTTCTTGGGGCTTCCAGATCAATTTGGGATAGCTTTCTTGTTCCGCCGAGGCACAGAGAAAGAATAAGATCCCTATATCTCTGAGTCTATTTCTGTTTTGTTTGTTTATTCTGTTCTTTAGATTCTACATATAAGTGAGATCATATAGTATTTGTCTTTCTCTGTCTGACTTATTTCACTTAGCATAATATTCTCTGGGTCCATCCAGGTCATCGCAAATGGTAAGATTTCATTCTTCTTTATGGCCGAGTAATACTCCATTGTATGAAATGTACCACA
Organism: Rhinolophus sinicus; assembly: GCF_057876585.1. Lineage (NCBI taxonomy): Eukaryota > Metazoa > Chordata > Mammalia > Chiroptera > Rhinolophidae > Rhinolophus > Rhinolophus sinicus. Next base: position 148,149,058 of record NC_142517.1, on the reverse strand, counting down.
GTTTCTTTATCCAATTGTGTATTGATGGGCATTTCGGTTGTTTCCATGTCTTGGTTATTGTGAATAGTGCTGCAGTAAGCATGGGGGTGCATGTATTTTTTAAAATTAGTGTTTTGGATTTCTTTGGATAAATACCCAGAAACAGAATTGCTGAGTCATAAGGTAGTTTTATTTTCAATATTTTGAGGTATCTCCATACTGTTTTCCATGGTGGCTGCACCAACCCGCATTGCCATCAACAGTGCGTGAGGGTTCCCTTTTCTCCACATCCTCGCCAGCACTTGTTTGTTGATTTATTGATGATAACCATTCTGACTGGAGTGAGGTGGTATCTCATTGTGGTTTTCATTTGCATTTCTCTAATGATTAGTGATATTGAACATTTTTTTCATATGTCTGTTGGCCATCTGTATGTCCTCTTTAGAGAAATGTCTCTTCATGTCCTCTGCCCAAGTTTTAATTGGGTTGTTTTTTGGTGTTGAGTTATATAAGTTTTTAAATAAATTTTGGATATTAGCCCCTTATCAGATGGATCATTGGCAAATATCTTCTCCCATTCAGTAGGATGCCTTTTTGTTTTATTGATGGTTTCCTTTGCTGTGGAAAAACTTTTTAGTTTGATGTAATCCCACATGATTATTTTTTCTGTTGCTTCCCTAGCCCAGGTGGATATATCAGTAAAAGTATTACTAAGGATACCGTCTGGAAATTTACTTCCTATATTTTCTTCTAGGAGTGTTATGGTTTGGGGTCTTACATTTAAGTCTTTAATCCATTTTGAATTTACTTTTGTATATGGTGTAAGAAGGTGGTCCAGCTTCATTTTTTTGCACATGTCCAGTTTTCCCAGTACCATTTATTAAATAAACTGTCTTTACCCCAGTGTAAATTCTTGCTTCTTTTTTCATAGATTAAATTATCATATAGGCATGGCTTTATTTCTGGGCTCTCTATTCTGTTCCATTGATCTATGTGTCTGTTTTTATGCCACCACCATGCTGTTTTGATCGCTATAGACTTGTAGTATGCTTTGATGACAGGTAGCATGATACCTCCCAGTTTGTTCTTATTTCTCAAGATTGCTGTGGCTATTCAGGGTCTTCTACGATTCCATATAAATTTTAGGATTATATGTTCTAGTTCTGTGAAAAATGTCATTGGTAATTTGATAGGGATTGCTGGTTGCTAAATGGGAGGGGAGTGCGGATGGGGGAGAAGGTAATGGGATTAGAAAGCACAATTAGTAGTCACAAGATTGCCACAGGCATATGAAATACAGTTTGAGGAATATAATCAACAATGTAAAGATTACGTAAGGTGCCAGATGGGCACTGGACTTATCAGGGGGATCACGTCATAGACTATAGATGCCTGTGCTATACACCTGAAGCTGAAGTTGAATAATATTGATTGTCAGCTATATGTATCCACGGGATGTGGAGTACAGCATAGGGAATATAGTCAATTGAATTGTAACAGCTATATATGATGTTAGATGGGTAGTAGACTTGGGGGGGTGGTTATCACTTTATGAGAGGTGTAAACGTGTAACTATTACATTGTTTTGTACACCTGAAACTAATAAAAAAATAGTAGTATAACTTCAATTTGTTTTTATGCTCATCTTTACAAAAATAAAAATGAATCATTGAATAAAAAAAGAGAATGAATAAGATCATCTCCTAAAAGGTAGAAATTTCATAAAAATACAGAAACTTCATAAAAAATAGAAGCTGATATATTGTTGTGGAAGCATTTTGTTTTACGTCATTAACAGGGCCTCAGATGTCCGACAAGTAGGTTTAATTTATATTTTAAAAATAAAAATGAAATATATTACTAATCTTTGTATTTCCGTGAATTGGGGGGTGACTTGAGAGATTTTTATGAGTAGATTTTCCCACAGAAAAGCAACATGTTTCTCAAAAGGATGGCCATTTCTGTGAATTACCCTAAAGAGTATTAAAGTCAGGAGAAAAATGCATGGAATTTTGGGTGTTGCAACCAGAGGAATGGCTAGAGAAGGTCCAGAAAAAGGTACCTGAACTGAATCAAGGGAACATGAGTACTGCCATCTGAGGACAATCTAAAAATATTTGCTCTCATCTGCCTGGCAATATGTAGGCTAAAATGAAAAATGATTGATACCTGTCAAATTATGAAAGTTATGTATAATTGGAACTAGACTTAAATGTAAATGAACTAACAACATATGTGAATGGGATTTAAATAGTTCCTGGCACATAGTAGGTGTTCAATAAATGTTAATTCCCTTCTTGTGCAAGCTTATTTGGTAGTTTAAAACAGTAAATTTTACCACAAATGGAAGAAATGCATTTTGCAGCAGGTACTTAAATACGGAATTTGGTATTGAAAGAGGTGATTTTGGTGAAAAATGTGGAACTACCTGTAGCTTCAAAATAGGCATGCATAAATCCAGAGATGATGGATACATAATTATTAGCTTAGGGATACTAGTTATGAGTCTTTGTAGGGTGAGGGGACAAAGTTTAACTTCAAAAACTAAGTTGATTGTTTTTCTCATTGTAAAAGCCACATTTGATAAATAATTTTTAAAAAAATAGATGAACAAAACCCCAAATCACCATTTAATAATACTAGTCAAAATTTTACATGTATAGTTACAATATTTTTCCATGTAAATGAAGATAATTCATTAGCTGTACATAAATGTTTGATAAACTTTATTTCAGTTAGTGAAATAATCATTTTCCATATCATTAAAATTGTTTACAGCACAATTTTATGCAATTACTATTACATAGAATGAAGAATTTCATGTAAATTATATAATCAATTGCCTGTAGCTGGTCCTTGATAATTTCTCCAAGGTTTTGCAATTAGAATCCATGTATCTGTCTTTGTGCAATTTTAAAAACATTTTACGAGGTGGAATTCCTAGAAGTGAAATTGCTCGGTCAAAGAGCATGAAAAATTGTGAAGCTCTTAATAGGTGTTGCCGAATAACCTTTAGAATATTATAATAGCAATGTGTACTCCCATTAAAGTACTAATTTCCTCAAACTCTTTCTAAATCTGGGTATGTTAAAAAACAATTTACCAAATTTACTTTTAAAATGTCACAATTTTAATTTACATTGATTAATAGTGAGATTAAATATTTTCAAATACTTATTTTTGAAGAGAGAGATATTGCTATTTTATATACTTTCTCCCATGTTGTACTGATGTGTTTACCTTTTTCTATTTGAAAGATTTCTTAGTGTTGCTGTTTTTCTTCTCCTCAGTGTAGTTGATTTTTTTTTTTTTCCTTTTCTATGTTTGGGAATTCTCCTTCATTTGGCTAGCTTTCTGCTACAGAGATCAAGATACAATGCTCTATTTCCCAAGGTCCTTTGCAGTTATGCCATTCATGTGATCTAGTGTACCCAATCAGCTGCATCTATGTGGAACTTCAAATTGGGAGCTAGTGATACAAAGAAGCAGGGAAAGATGAGGATTTATTCTGGTAATGTAACAGCTTAAGCAGTGTCAGCATTAGCACCTAATGTCTCATGCTCAGCTTTGTCTACTTGGTGTCATCAGCAGATGGGATCTGTGATATGATTTTGGTTGTGATTCTGACTGCCTAAGCATCCATTTATTTATTTTAAAATATCATTATTTTAAAATTCAGGTTTATTACGGTGTTTACATACAGTAAATATCAAGTGTATTATTTGATGAGTTTTGGCAAATATATACAGTTTTGTAATAGCTACTATAGTAAAGATATAGACCATTTATTTATTGGCTATTTAATATGTGCCAGGCATGAAATATTGCCTTTATATTTTTTCATTTAAATCACATCACAGCTCTATGTTGTTGGTTTTAGTATCATTCTCATCTCACCAGTAAGGAAGCATGCATTGTAACTTGCCCAAAATAACAAATTTGATAGTTGAGCCACGATGTAAATCTAGGCAGTCATTTCTGCTGATCTGTACCACATCCACAGATCAAGAGAATGTTCAGTTGTTAAAATACTCATCACCTAGATGCTCATTTAGAAGTATAATTTCTCCATATTATTCTTATTTCAAATCCCTAATATTCAGGATCAAAACCTCAAAACAAGATAAAATTCAACCATTCATAACTTCATTTTGGCATTTGCTACTGACTTCTCTAGTAACGATAATTTGGCATACAAGGTATTTGTGTGGTGCTCATATCAGAAATCAATGCATTAGTCAACAAGTATTTATTGAACTCATCTATGTACATGACAGATTACTGAGTGAAGAAGAAAGTATAAGTGGAGGAAAATTTATAGCCATAGTTCTCAATTTTGTTGATGGGGAAAAAAAACAACAACACAGAAATTAATGGCTTAGGTCACAGTAAAAGGTTTTTTTGTGACCCAGGGTAAACTATATGAGAGAGTAAGAAGGGATATATTAAAAGAGTTATCAAAGAAAGGTCAATGGGAGAGGAAAGGGTTTGAACAAAGTGTACTGAAGAAGGTGTAGATTTGGAATAGGTAGAGAGGAGGAAGAAGTTATTCCTTCATGGATATCAGGGAAATGAGGATGAACTAGGTACATGTGGAAGACAGATACTAATGATAGTGCAAAAGATGAGATGGTGGGTTGGTTGAAATAAGGTTGCATAAACATATATTCTAGAGGAATTTATATACCAATAAAAGAAGTTTGGGCTTGATTCAATACACACTGAGGTACCGGTGTACACTCTTGGGCGAGAATGATAATTTAGGAACCATGATCTGTGTTCTTGTAAAGGTAAATTAAGAAGATGTTGAACTATGAAGGCTCCTTAAATGTCAGTGTTCCCTATGGATTTATCCAAGAATTTCTTCCTTTCCTTTTTAATAGCCTCTTCTTTTGCGATCCCTGTCACCTTTAAGTGCATCTCCTTCCTTTTACAAGAGAGATAAGTGAAGCCCGGAGATATTAAGTTACTTCTGCAAAATCTTAAGCGAATTAATAGGAAAGTCGGGACTAGGTACACATCTCATAATGGCTGGCCAAGCAAACATTTCTTCAAACTTCTCATTTCCAAGATCTTTCCTGAGAGGCCATAAGAATAGAGTGACTTGAACCTGGACTCTCTGGGATCAAAGTCCAGCTCTGTTACTCACTAGCTTTTGACGTTCAGCATCTTATTCTCATGATCCATTGTTTCTCCATCAGTTCAATGGCGTGGCAATAATTACAGTATCTACCTCATGAGTTGTTGGCAAGATTCAACTAGTTACTACCCATATGTAAAATACTTAGAGCCTGGCACATCCATGGGGGTAAACGTGTAGACAGCTGGATCAAGGGTTATATTGCTAAAGTTGAATGATAGCCATCTTCTTCCTCCTTCACAGAAAACAAATTATATCATATAGTTCTCTTCATTTGAAGATTTTGGCTGATACATTGTTTTAAAATTTTTGTTGCCATCACTGCTGTGGTTAGAGTATATCCTTGAGGTTGACTGTCTAATCTGAAATAATAGAAACAACATCTACATATCCTATCATGTTGTTTTCAAGTTGACATATTGTATATGTAATTGAGTATGTGCCATCTTGGAGGAATTCAGTAAATGTTAACTCTCTGTTCAGCATTTCTTGTGTCTACCAGTGGTTGATAATAGAAAACAAAACACATAAGGGAACAGCAAGTAAATATCAATGAAAAACCTTAGAAAGAGTTGATAATTTGTGTATTGTGTATGTATGTATGATTTCTGAATATGTTTGTACATGTGTCCTCCTCTCTTGGATTTTCTAGTATACCACTTAGCAGATTTCTTGAAGTTCTCTAAATGCACATTTCTTATAAGCTGAAGAAAGAAAGATGGAAAAGTGTCATGCTGTATATGTGGACTTTTCTGTACAACACTGTTCATGATAACTTCCTCCCTGCACTTTGAGAAAGACAAAAGGTACAATGTTCACTGAATGATTTGTTTTTAAAAATGGTTTGGAGTATATTAACTAAAAATAATATTGTATTGGGCAATGGAATTTTAATAAGCAATATCCCTTGCCCAAATATCTCCTAACACGAAGCCTTCTATAATACATACACAATAATAGTCATAATTTCTTCTTGGACATTGTCTCTGATTGGAATAAATAGACCAATATCATGTACTCACAAAGTTCATCATATACTCCACTATATGGATAGCTTTAGTAGTTGTTTTTAACTGAAGGAAGAATGTGGCTGTGGGAGATGAAGATATTGAGCAGAGGGTTACATCAGGATCTCCACTATCCAACTGCACATGCTCCAGGTTAAGAATTAAGAAACAAAGAATACCTGTTTTAGTAAAGGAAAAATTCCTATCCTCGAGGCACCTGTTTATATAATTGCAGAGAGTAACCAAAAATGTAAAGGGATTATTTCAAAGACCACATTAAGATTGTTACTGTAATCATGACGAAGTAAAAATATGGGCGTTTCCAAAATGGAGCAATAGAGAATGGGTTGGGGATAGTGTAGTGAGGAAGTCCTGAGCTCCAGTGCTTAGAATGCTGTATTCACAACTGACTAAAACTAGCACAGTTACATATAGTTATCAGTCTTTCTGTGTCTTGGTTTTGTCATGTGTAAAATGGGAATAATAATAATAATTAATAATAATAGTAATTTGCCTCATAGGATTATTGTGTGTATTAAAAGAGTTACCATAAATGTTAGGTGCATTTATTATCTTTTATAGCTATCACTTCATTTGCTGGAATATTATTGATACAGTTCACCTTTTCTTCTCATGCCTTATTATGAGAAGATATCAGAAACTTTAGTTTTAAATAAACATTCACTCAAACCATATTGGAAACCATATATTTTAATTGAAAAATGCACATTTAAGAAAGAAAAAGTAAACTAGAGAGTATATAAATGATTTGCTCTTTTGAGACAATCAGTTGGTTAAACTTACCGTAAAGGAGGGGCATTCTAGTTTCTCTGTTTAAGGAAAGCTGGTTAAAATACATAGGCTAATAAAAGGAATTTACAACTCTGGGATGTTTTTCCCTCGAGAATAATTACCTGGGGATGAGAAGGGGACACTGTGCAAGGATGCCTTTATTACTTAAGTTTGCTGTTCTCAGGAATTATGCACCACTAGAGCGTGAGGCTGAGAGATATCTAGTTATATACAAGGTTTAAATGTTGATAACTCATAAAAAAGACATAGTTTTATAAGGAGGAAAACACATTAAACATTTTTTTCCTGATAAAGTATGTAGAAAACCTACTTGAATGGGACATATAATTTTTAATGATTCAGGCCTTTAGTCTTCAGAAATGAACCAAGTATGATAAATAAGATGGAAGCTGGTGAATATTGAGTGTCTTGTTATCACATCATCAAATTTGAAATCACCTGAGGATGTATATGAAAGGTAATAGCTTGAAAGGATTAGTCTTCAGTCTAACCAACTTTGAAGAAAGTCGATTGTAATCAACTAATCCAAAAATATCTTCCTGGAAATTGAGAGATACATTATAATCTGAAATAGTGTAAAACTTTCATTTCAATAACAAAGAATCAAAGTTCAGTTTCTTATAAATATTACTTTTGGGTCAGTTTTCTTTGAGCCATACTTTATTGACAAGAAAATGTGTTTTCACCTTGCGCCTTTTCTTTTGCTAATTTTGACCTTTGATTTTTCAAATACCTATTAGTCTACACACAGGTAGGCTGCTCTTATTTCTGTTCTTATTTCATTGGCTACCCTTAGCAGGAAATGTTTGCTAGTTAGCCCAGGAGAAAAGTAAGGTTTGGGTACCATTAAAAAATAAATGATAGGTGGAGTATAGCATAAGGAAGATAGTCAATGATGTTGTAACAGTTTTGTAAGATGTCACAGGTAGTAGCTTGTGGGAGGAGGGTTATCACTTTATGAGGGGTGTAAATGTCTAACTATTATGTTGTTTTGTACATCTGAAACTAATAAAAAATAAATAAAATGTTAAGGAGCTAATATACAAAATATGCAAAGAACTCATACAACTTAACAAGAGAAAAAACAAAAAACCCATTTAAAAAATGGGCAGAGGACCTGAACAGACACTTATGCCAAGACAATATACAAACAGCCAACAGATATATGAAAAAATGCTCAACTTCATTAGCTATTAGAGAAATGCAAGTCAAAACTACAATGAGATACCACCTCACACCTGCTAGAATGACTATTATCAACAAGACAAATACTGGGGGCGCCAAAAAATGTATACACTTGACTTGTATTTATCTTTTGTTACTGGTATATATTATTACAATTTAATACAGTTTTTTTTTCCTTTCTTAAAATGTGTATACTTTTTTTTGGCATCTTCTGTAGTAACAAGTGTTGGAGAGACTGTGGAGAAAAAGGAAATCTCATACACTGTTGGTAGGAATGAAAATTGGTACAGCCACCATAGAAAACAGTATGGAGATTCCCCCCAAATTAAGCATAGATTTATTATATGACCCAGCATGGTATCTCCTGGGTAACTACCCCCAAAATCTGATAACATTTATTCATAAAGATATATGTACTCTTATGTTCATCCCAGCATTATTTATGGTGGCAAAGACATTAAACAACCAAAGTGTCCTTTGGTAGATGACTGGATAAAAAAAGATATGGTACATATATACAATGGAATATTAGTTGGCCATAAGAAACGATGAAATACTGCCATTTGCGACAACATGGATGGATCTAAGTGAAATAAGTCAGATAGAAAAAGTCGAGAACCATATGACTTCACTCATATGTGGGAGATAAAACTGAAAGCAACCAATGAACAAGGCAAACAAAGAAACAAAAACTCATAAATAAGGACAACTGCATAGTGGTTACCAGAGGATAAGGGGGGAGAGGGGTAGCAGAACCGGGAAAGAGGGGTCAAATATATGGTAATGGAAAATTTGACTCTAGGTGGTGAACACATTGTGCAATATATAAGTGATGTATCACAGAAATTTATACTTGAAACCTATATTACTAACCGATGTCACCCCAATAAATTTAATTAAAAAAAATTAGGAGCCTTGTCCATAATAAAAGTTATTAGAGGGAAAAATAAATAAATGAATGCATTTATTCTTTTATTTACTTGGCTATAACAATTTAAAAATATATTAAACCTGTTCCTGAAAAGCATAAAGAAGGGAGAATATATAAAATTAAAGCATTAGGTAAATTAGAAACACTTGCGATGAATAGGTAACTAGTGAAGAAAAAAATTAAATATATTGTGTACACAATTGATTTTTAATATAGCACTAATGGAGCATTAATGCAAAAAACCTGTCCCCATGGAGTTCAGTCTACTTTTACTTTGTAGGGCATCCAGTGTCTTAGGATTCCCCCAAATAAAATGATGTAGATCAACAAGCAAAGGGAACTTTAAAATTCATTAAAAAAGAGAGGAAAATGGTGAATGACTAGGTTGACCTTATGAAATATTTCTGATTGATAATAATTACAACAGCAATTTTCAATTTTGGTGTTGAGATAGCGTCATTAGCTAATCATTTGCACAAACTCAACATACTATAACATTATTAAAATTATAAAAAGTTAAGCATAATTTTAAGAAAGGAACAAAAGATAAAGGATCAAAACTATAAAAAAGACTGAGAATCACAGTCTAGGGATTGAGGGTATACTACTTATCAAATATAAAACCATAACAGTCAAGAAAAATGGACATTTGATAAATCAAAATTAAGAATCTAAAGAATAGAATAAATGAGCGAACTAATCAGAAACAGTCTCAGAGACATAGAGAAAAAACTGAGGGTTGGTAGATGGTGGGGGTGGGGATGAGGGGGAAGATGAGGGGATTAGAAAGCACAATCGGTAACCACAAGACAGCCACGGGGATACGAAAGTCAATTTGGGGAATATAATCAATAATGTTGTAAAGATTTTGTAGGGTATCTGATGGACACTTGTCTTATTAGGGAGACCACCTCAGGGATGATGTAGATGCCTGATCACTGCACTGTACACCTGACGCTGAAGCTGAACAATAATGAATTTCAACTATAATTTAATATATATGTGTATATATGTGTATGGATATATGTATATATATATGTATACACACACACACACACACATATATATATTCACAAGAAGTGGAGTACAGCAGCATAAGGAATAGAGACTGGAAATGTAATGGCTGTATGCGATGTCAGAGGTGTAGTAGATGTCAGAGGGGTGGGGGTTTATCACTGTGTGAGGGGTATAAATGATAAATGTCTAACTATTACAGTGTTTTGTACACATGACATTAATAAAAAAATTAAGGTCTGTTGAGATGAGGGACGAGAATTGAGAGTTATCTGAAAAACTATAAAAATTTTTAATATTAATAAAAAGACTCAGAGTTCATAATATAGAGAAACATTCGCTCATCTTGATACAGTTGAAGAATGTGAATGTGTGTTGATTTTATGAGTTTCACAAAAATTCCCTCATCCTAAAAATAGTCTCAAATATATTTTGCCATTATTAATAGAGAAAAGCAAAGGAAAGGACAATCTTTAGTACAACTGCAAACACATTATGTGCTCCTGTTCTGGGAGAAACTTTGACCACCTTTATAAAATGTAAAATTAGTTCATATAGATTTTCTGATTTACATAAGAATACACACACAATCACACACAAATATAAAATGCAAATATGTGTATATGCTACTCTTACTTTCCTAGCACAAAATCAAAACTGTGAGACTTTAAATAATAACTTAAAAATAAGTTCATAAACTGTATGATACTGATGAACATTTAAAGCTTTTTATTCTACCTAAGGAATTGACTGTATAGATGCAGTTTCAATATCCATAAAATAGATATAAAAATGCCTTATACTATTGTTTATGGATTAAGTAAGGAAATATATGTAAAGGGTTTAGCACAATACAAAGCATATAGTGAATCTTTCATAAAAGTAAATATTATTAAAATAAATTATGAGACTAGAGGAACTGAGTGCTTATATGAGGTTTGACAATTAAGTTTGCAAATTTGTTGCAGTGATGTTAGTAGCCTTTTTTTGATATCAGAGGGATTATTCATTATGAATTTGTATCAACTAGACAAAGAGTTAACCAAGTTTACTAGTTGGAAGTGCTGAAAAGGCTGTGTGAAAAAGTTAGATGAAAACAACCTGAACTTTTTGCCAACAATTCATGGCTCTTGCATCACGACAATGCACCAGCTCACAAGGCACTGTCTGTGAGGAAGGTTTTAGCCAGTAAACAAATAACTGTATTGGAACATCCTCCCTACTCACCTGACCTGGTCCCAAATGACTTCTTTCTTTACCTGAAGATAAAGGAAATATTAAAAAGAAAACATTTTGATGACATTCAGGACATCAAGGGTAATACAACGACAGCTCTGATGGCCATTCCGGAAAAAGAGTTCCAAAATTGCTTTGAAGGGTGTACTAGGAGCTGGCATCGGTGCATAGCTTCCCAAGGGTCATACTTCGAAGGTGACTGTAGTGATATTCAGCAATGAGGTATGTAGCACTTTGTCTAGGATGAGTTTATGAACTTAATTGTCTGAACTCATATTACTAATGGTGCTTTAGTTAGTAATACTGAATGATAAATGTGCTGAAGCCACTACAAAGAAAGAGATAAATAGAACAAATATCATGTTTTAATGCGATAAATTGGCTTTGTCCAAATAAATATAACTGTTAAAAATTTTTATTTTTTATGGCTAATTTTTTATTAGTTTCAGGTGTACAAAACAATGTAATAGTTAGACATTTACACTCCTCACAAAGTGATAAACCCCCTCCCCCAATCTTCTACACCTCTGATATCATATATAGCTGTTACAATTCCATTGACTCTATTCCCTATGCTGTACTTCACATACTGTGACTATCTATACATTAAATTATAGTTGACATTCAGTATTATTCAGCTTCGGGTGTGCAATGCAGTGGTCAGGCATCTGCACCATCCCTGAAGTGGTCTCCCTAATAAGACAAGAGCTCATTTGACACCCTACACAATCTTTACAACATTATTGATTATATTCCCCAAACTGTCTGTCATATCCCTGTGACAATATTGTGACTACCAATTTGTACTTTCTAATCCCCTCACCTTCTCCCTCGTCCCCAGCCCCCTCCCATCTAGCAACCATCAGTTTTTTCTCTATCTCTGAGACTATTTCTGTTTAGTTGCTCTACTAGTTTAGCAATTCTGTTCTTTAGATTCCACATATAAGTGAGATCATACGGTATTTGTCTTTCCCTGTCTGATTTATTTCACTTAGCATAATGTTCTCTAGGTCCATCCATATTGTTACAAATAGTAAGATTTCATTCTTCTTTATGACCAAGTAATACTCTATTGTATTAATATACC